>NC_090379.1:130518955-130818955 GCF_036365525.1 Heterodontus francisci
TTATCTACATCAAAACCAGGGCTATTGTTCCTGAGACTGTTCATCCACATCAACACCAGGGCTATTGTTCCTGCTACTGTTCATCCACATCAACACCAGGACTATTGTTCCTGAGACTGTTCATCCACATCAATAGCAGGGCTCTTGTTCCTGAGACTGTTCATCCACAGCGAAACCAGGGCTATTGTTCCTGAGATTGTTCATCCACATCAACAACAGGGCTCTTGTTCCTGAGACTGTTCATCCACATCAACAACAGGGCTATTGTTCCTGAGATTGTTCATCCACATCAACAACAGGCCTATTGTTCTTGAGACTGTTCATCCACATCAATAGCAGGGCTCTTGTTCCTGAGACAGTTCATCCAAATCAAAACCTGGGCTATTTTTCCTGAGACTGTTCATCCACATCAACACCAGGGCTATTGTTCCTGAGACTGTTCATCCACATCAACACCAGGGCTATTGTTCCAGATACTGTTCATCCACATCAACACCAGGGCTATTGTTCCTGAGACTGTTCATCCACATCAACACCAGGGCTATTGTTCCTGAGACTGTTCATCCACATCAACACCAGGGCTATTGTTCCTGAGACTGTTCATCCACATCAAAACCAGGGCTATTGATCCTGAGACTGTTCATCCACTTCAAAACCATGGCTATTGTTCTTGAGTCTGTTCATCCACATCAATAATAGGGCTCTTGTTCCTGAAACTGTTCATCCACATCAACACCAGGGCTATTGTTCCTGAGACTGTTCATCCTCATCCATGCCAGGGCTATTGTTCCTGAGACTGTTCATCCACATCAATAGCAGGGCTCTTGTTCCTGAGACTGTTTATCCACATCAACAACAGGGCTATTGTTCCTGAGACTGTTCATCCACATCAAAACCAGGGATATTGTTCCTGAGACTGTTCATCCACATCAAAACCAGGGCTCTTGCTCCTGAGACTGTTCATCCACATCAATAGCAGGGCTCTTGTTCCTGAGACTTTTCATCCACATCAACAACAAGGCGACTTTTCCTGAGACTGTTCATCCACATCAAAACCAGGGCTATTGTTCCTGTGACTGTTCATCCACATCAATAGCAGGGCTATTGTTCCCGAGGCTGTTCATCCACATCAAACCCAGGGCTATTGTTCCTGAGGCATTTCATCCACTTCAAAACCAGGGCTATTGTTCCTGAGACTGTTCATCCACATCAATAGCAGGGCTCTTGTTCCTGAGACTGTTAATCCACATCAAAACCAGGGCTATCGTTCCTGAGACTGTTTATCGACATCAAAACCAGGGCTATTGTTCCTGAGACTGTTCATCCACATCAACACCAGGGCTATTGTTCCTGATACTGTTCATCCACATCAACAGCAGTACTATGGTTCCTGAGACTGCTCATCCACATCAATAGCAGGGCTCTTGTTCCTGAGACTGTTCATCCACATCGAAACCAGGGCTATTGTTCCTGAGATTGTTCATCCACATCAACACCAGGGCTCTTGTTCCTGAGACTGTTCATCCACATCAACAATAGGGCTATTGTTCCTGAGACTGTTCATCCACATCGAAACCAGGGCTATGGTTCCTGAGATTGTTCATCCACATCAACACCAGGGCTATTGTTCCTGAGACTGTTCATCCACATCAAAACCAGGGCTATTGTTCCTGAGACTGTTCATCCATATCAATAGCAGGGCTCTTGTTCCTGAGACTGTTAATCCACATCAACAACAAGGCTATTGTTCCTGAGACTGTTCATCCACATCAAAACCAGTGCTATTGTTCCTGAGACTGTTCATCCACATCAATAGCAGGGCTATTGTTCCAGAGACTGTTCATCCACATCAAAATCAGGGCTATTGTTCCTGAGACTGTTCATCGACATCAAAACCAGGGCTATTGTTCCTGAGACTGTTCATCCACATCAATAGCAGGGCTCTTGTTCCTGAGACTGTTCATCCACATCAACACCAGGGCAATTGTTACTGAGACTGTTCATCCACATCAAAACCAGGGCTGTTGTTCCTGAGACTGTTCATCCACATCAATAGCAGGGCTCTTGTTCCTGAGACTGTTCATCCACATCAACACCAGGGCTATTGTTCCTGATACTGTTCATCCACATCAACACCAGGACTATTGTTCCTGAGACTGTTCATCCACATCAATAGCAGGGCTCTTGTTCCTGAGACGGTTCATCCACATCAAATCCAGGGCTATTGTTCCAGAGACTGTTCATCCACATCAACAGCAGAGCTCTTGTTCCGGAGACTGTTCATCCACATCAACACCAGGGCTATTGTTCCTGAGACTGTTCATCCACATCAAAATCAGGGCTATTGTTCCTGAGACTGTTTATCTCCATCAAAACCAGGGTTCTTGTTCCTGAGACTGTTCATCCACATCAACACCAGGGCTATTGTTCCTGAGACTGTTCATCCACATCAACACCAGGGCTATTGTTCCTTATACTGTTAATCCACATCAACACCAGGGCTATTGTTCCTGAGACTGTTCATCCACATCAACACCAGGGCTATTGTTCCTGAGATTGCTCATCCACATCAACACCAGGGCTATTGTTCCTGATACTGTTCATCCACATCAACACCAGGGCTATTGTTCCTGAGACTGTTCATCCACATCAAAACCAGGGCTATTGTTCCTGCTACTGTTCATCCACATCAACACCAGGACTATTGTTCCTGAGACTGTTCATCCACATCAATAGCAGGGCTCTTGTTCCTGAGACTGTTCATCCACAGCGAAACCAGGGCTATTGTTCCTGAGATTGTTCATCCACATCAACAACAGGGCTCTTGTTCCTGAGACTGTTCATCCACATCAACAACAGGGCTATTGTTCCTGAGATTGTTCATCCACATCAACAACAGGCCTATTGTTCTTGAGACTGTTCATCCACATCAATAGCAGGGCTCTTGTTCCTGAGACAGTTCATCCAAATCAAAACCTGGGCTATTTTTCCTGAGACTGTTCATCCACATCAACACCAGGGCTATTGTTCCTGAGACTGTTCATCCACATCAACACCAGGGCTATTGTTCCAGATACTGTTCATCCACATCAACACCAGGGCTATTGTTCCTGAGACTGTTCATCCACATCAACACCAGGGCTATTGTTCCTGAGACTGTTCATCCACATCAACACCAGGGCTATTGTTCCTGAGACTGTTCATCCACATCAAAACCAGGGCTATTGATCCTGAGACTGTTCATCCACTTCAAAACCATGGCTATTGTTCTTGAGTCTGTTCATCCACATCAATAATAGGGCTCTTGTTCCTGAAACTGTTCATCCACATCAACACCAGGGCTATTGTTCCTGAGACTGTTCATCCTCATCCATGCCAGGGCTATTGTTCCTGAGACTGTTCATCCACATCAATAGCAGGGCTCTTGTTCCTGAGACTGTTTATCCACATCAACAACAGGGCTATTGTTCCTGAGACTGTTCATCCACATCAAAACCAGGGATATTGTTCCTGAGACTGTTCATCCACATCAAAACCAGGGCTCTTGCTCCTGAGACTGTTCATCCACATCAATAGCAGGGCTCTTGTTCCTGAGACTTTTCATCCACATCAACACCAGGGCTATTGTTACTGAGACTGTTCATCCACATCAAAACCAGGGCTATTGTTCCTGAGACTGTTCATCCACATCAATAGCAGGGCTCTTGTTCCTGAGACTGTTCATCCACATCAACACCAGGGCTATTGTTCCTGAAACTGTTCATCCACATCAAAACCAGGGCTATTGTTCCTGTGACTGTTCATCCACATCAATAGCAGGGCTATTGTTCCCGAGGCTGTTCATCCACATCAAACCCAGGGCTATTGTTCCTGAGGCATTTCATCCACTTCAAAACCAGGGCTATTGTTCCTGAGACTGTTCAACCACATCAATAGCAGGGCTCTTGTTCCTGAGACTGTTAATCCACATCAAAACCAGGGCTATCGTTCCTGAGACTGTTTATCGACATCAAAACCAGGGCTATTGTTCCTGAGACTGTTCATCCACATCAACACCAGGGCTATTGTTCCTGATACTGTTCATCCACATCAACAGCAGTACTATGGTTCCTGAGACTGCTCATCCACATCAATAGCAGGGCTCTTGTTCCTGAGACTGTTCATCCACATCGAAACCAGGGCTATTGTTCCTGAGATTGTTCATCCACATCAACACCAGGGCTCTTGTTCCTGAGACTGTTCATCCACATCAACAATAGGGCTATTGTTCCTGAGACTGTTCATCCACATCGAAACCAGGGCTATGGTTCCTGAGATTGTTCATCCACATCAACACCAGGGCTATTGTTCCTGAGACTGTTCATCCACATCAAAACCAGGGCTATTGTTCCTGAGACTGTTCATCCATATCAATAGCAGGGCTCTTGTTCCTGAGACTGTTAATCCACATCAACAACAAGGCTATTGTTCCTGAGACTGTTCATCCACATCAAAACCAGTGCTATTGTTCCTGAGACTGTTCATCCACATCAATAGCAGGGCTATTGTTCCAGAGACTGTTCATCCACATCAAAATCAGGGCTATTGTTCCTGAGACTGTTCATCGACATCAAAACCAGGGCTATTGTTCCTGAGACTGTTCATCCACATCAATAGCAGGGCTCTTGTTCCTGAGACTGTTCATCCACATCAACACCAGGGCAATTGTTACTGAGACTGTTCATCCACATCAAAACCAGGGCTGTTGTTCCTGAGACTGTTCATCCACATCAATAGCAGGGCTCTTGTTCCTGAGACTGTTCATCCACATCAACACCAGGGCTATTGTTCCTGATACTGTTCATCCACATCAACACCAGGACTATTGTTCCTGAGACTGTTCATCCACATCAATAGCAGGGCTCTTGTTCCTGAGACGGTTCATCCACATCAAATCCAGGGCTATTGTTCCAGAGACTGTTCATCCACATCAACAGCAGAGCTCTTGTTCCGGAGACTGTTCATCCACATCAACACCAGGGCTATTGTTCCTGAGACTGTTCATCCACATCAAAATCAGGGCTATTGTTCCTGAGACTGTTTATCTCCATCAAAACCAGGGTTCTTGTTCCTGAGACTGTTCATCCACATCAACACCAGGGCTATTGTTCCTGAGACTGTTCATCCACATCAACACCAGGGCTATTGTTCCTTATACTGTTAATCCACATCAACACCAGGGCTATTGTTCCTGAGACTGTTCATCCACATCAACACCAGGGCTATTGTTCCTGAGATTGCTCATCCACATCAACACCAGGGCTATTGTTCCTGATACTGTTCATCCACATCAACACCAGGGCTATTGTTCCTGAGACTGTTCATCCACATCAAAACCAGGGCTATTGTTACTGAGAAAGTTCATCCACATCAATAGAAGGGCTCTTGTTCCTGAGACTGTTCATCCACATCAACACCAGGGCTCTTGTTCCTGAGACTGTTCAAACACATCAACACGAGGGCTATTGTTCCAGAGACTGTTCATCCACTTCAACAACAGGGCTCTTGTTCCTGAGACTGTTCATCCACATCAACACCAGGGCTATTGTTCCTAGCACTGTTCATCCACATCAACACCAGTGCTATTGTTCCTGAGACTGTTCATCCACATCAACACCAGGGCTATTGTTCCTGAGATTGTTCATCCACATCAACACCAGTGCTATTGTTCCTGATACTGTTCATCCACATCAACACCAGGGCTATTGTTCCTGAGACTGTTCATCCACATCAAAATCAGGGCTATTTTTCCTGAGACTGTTCATCCAGATCAATAGCAGGGCTATTGTTCCTGAGACTGTTCATCCACATCAAAACCAGGGCTATTGTTCCTGAGACTGTTCATCCACATCAAAACCAGGGCTATTGTTCCTGAGACTGTTCATCCACATCAAAAGCAGGGCTCTTGTTCCTGAGACTGTTCATCCACATCAACACCAGGGCTATTGTTCCTGAGACTGTTTATCCACATCAAAACCAGGGCTATTGTTCCTGCGACTGTTTATCTACATCAAAACCAGGGCTATTGTTCCTGAGACTGTTCATCCACATCAACACCAGGGCTATTGTTCCTGCTACTGTTCATCCACATCAACACCAGGACTATTGTTCCTGAGACTGTTCATGCACATCAATAGCAGGGCTCTTGTTCCTGAGACTGTTCATCCACAGCGAAACCAGGGCTATTGTTCCTGAGATTGTTCATCCACATCAACAACAGGGCTCTTGTTCCTGAGACTGTTCATCCACATCAACAACAGGCCTATTGTTCTTGAGACTGTTCATCCACATAAATAGCAGGGCTCTTGTTCCTGAGACAGTTCATCCAAATCAAAACCTGGGCTATTTTTCCTGAGACTGTTCATC
Source organism: Heterodontus francisci (assembly GCF_036365525.1). Lineage (NCBI taxonomy): Eukaryota > Metazoa > Chordata > Chondrichthyes > Heterodontiformes > Heterodontidae > Heterodontus > Heterodontus francisci. The sequence continues at coordinate 130,525,361 of NC_090379.1, forward strand.
CACATCAACACCAGGGCTATTGTTCCTGAGACTGTTCATCCACATCAACACCAGGGCTATTGTTCCAGATACTGTTCATCCACATCAACACCAGGGCTATTGTTCCTGAGACTGTTCATCCACATCAACACCAGGGCTATTGTTCCTGAGACTGTTCATCCACATCAACACCAGGGCTATTGTTCGAGATACTGTTCCTCCACATCAACACCAGGGCTATTGTTCCTGAGACTGTTCATCCACATCAACACCAGGGCTATTGTTCCTGAGATTGTTCATCCACATCAAAACCAGGGCTATTGATCCTGAGACTGTTCATCCACTTCAAAACCATGGCTATTGTTCTTGAGTCTGTTCATCCACATCAATAATAGGGCTCTTGTTCCTGAAACTGTTCATCCACATCAACACCAGGGCTATTGTTCCTGAGACTGTTCATCCTCATCCATGCCAGGGCTATTGTTCCTGAGACTGTTCATCCACATCAACAACAGGGCTATTGTTCCTGAGACTGTTCATCCACATCAAAACCAGGGATATTGTTCCTGAGACTGTTCATCCACATCAAAACCAGGGCTCTTGCTCCTGAGACTGTTCATCCACATCAATAGCAGGGCTCTTGTTCCTGAGACTTTTCATCCACATCAACAACAAGGCGACTTTTCCTGAGACTGTTCATCCACATCAAAACCAGGGCTATTGTTCCTGTGACTGTTCATCCGCATCAATAGCAGGGCTATTGTTCCCGAGGCTGTTCATCCACATCAAACCCAGGGCTATTGTTCCTGAGGCATTTCATCCACTTCAAAACCAGGGCTATTGTTCCTGAGACTGTTCATCCACATCAATAGCAGGGCTCTTGTTCCTGAGACTGTTAATCCACATCAAAACCAGGGCTATCGTTCCTGAGACTGTTTATCTACATCAAAACCAGGGCTATTGTTCCTGAGACTGTTCATCCACATCAACACCAGGGCTATTGTTCCTGATACTGTTCATCCACATCAACAGCAGTACTATGGTTCCTGAGACTGCTCATCCACATCAATAGCAGGGCTCTTGTTCCTGAGACTGTTCATCCACATCGAAACCAGGGCTATTGTTCCTGAGATTGTTCATCCACATCAACACCAGGGCTCTTGTTCCTGAGACTGTTCATCCACATCAACAATAGGGCTATTGTTCCTGAGACTGTTCATCCACATCGAAACCAGGGCTATTGTTCCTGAGATTGTTCATCCACATCAATAGCAGGGCTCTTGTTCCTGAGACAGTTCATCCAAATCAAAACCTGGGCCATTGTTCCTGAGACTGTTCATCCACATCAACACCAGGGCTATTGTTCCTGAGACTGTTCATCCACATCAACACCAGGGCTATTGTTCCAGATACTGTTCATCCACATCAACACCAGTGCTATTGTTCCTGAGACTGTTCATCCACATCAACACCAGGGCTATTGTTCCTGAGACTGTTCATCCACATCAACACCAGGGCTATTGTTCGAGATACTGTTCCTCCACATCAACACCAGGGCTATTGTTCCTGAGACTGTTCATCCACATCAACACCAGGGCTATTGTTCCTGAGATTGTTCATCCACATCAAAACCAGGGCTATTGATCCTGAGACTGTTCATCCACTTCAAAACCATGGCTATTGTTCTTGAGTCTGTTCATCCACATCAATAATAGGGCTCTTGTTCCTGAAACTGTTCATCCACATCAACACCAGGGCTATTGTTCCTGAGACTGTTCATCCTCATCAATAGCAGGGCTCTTGTTCCTGAGACTGTTTATCCACATCAACAACAGGGCTATTGTTCCTGAGACTGTTCATCCACATCAAAACCAGGGATATTGTTCCTGAGACTGTTCATCCACATCAAAACCAGGGCTCTTGCTCCTGAGACTGTTCATCCACATCAATAGCAGGGCTCTTGTTCCTGAGACTTTTCATCCACATCAACAACAAGGCGACTTTTCCTGAGACTGTTCATCCACATCAAAACCAGGGCTATTGTTCCTGTGACTGTTCATCCACATCAATAGCAGGGCTATTGTTCCCGAGGCTGTTCATCCACATCAAACCCAGGGCTATTGTTCCTGAGGCATTTCATCCACTTCAAAACCAGGGCTATTGTTCCTGAGACTGTTCATCCACATCAATAGCAGGGCTCTTGTTCCTGAGACTGTTAATCCACATCAAAACCAGGGCTATCGTTCCTGAGACTGTTTATCTACATCAAAACCAGGGCTATTGTTCCTGAGACTGTTCATCCACATCAACACCAGGGCTATTGTTCCTGATACTGTTCATCCACATCAACAGCAGTACTATGGTTCCTGAGACTGCTCATCCACATCAATAGCAGGGCTCTTGTTCCTGAGACTGTTCATCCACATCGAAACCAGGGCTATTGTTCCTGAGATTGTTCATCCACATCAACACCAGGGCTCTTGTTCCTGAGACTGTTCATCCACATCAACAATAGGGCTATTGTTCCTGAGACTGTGAATCCACTTCAAAACCAGGGCTATTGTTCCTGAGACTGTTTATCTACATCAAAACCATGGCTATTTTTCCTGAGACTGTTCATCCACATCAACACCAGGGCTATTGTTCCTGATACTGTTCATCCACATCAACAGCAGTACTATTGTTCCTGAGACTGTTCATCCACATCAATAGCAGGGCTCTTGTTCCTGAGACTGTTCATCCACATCGAAACCAGGGCTATTGTTCCTGAGATTGATCATCCACATCAACACCAGGGCTCTTGTTCCTGAGACTTTTCATCCACATCAACACCAGGGCTATTGTTCCTGAGTCTGTTCATCCACATCAACACCAGTGCTATTGTTCCTGAGACTGTTCATCCACATCAAAACCAGGGCTATTGTTCCAGAGACTGTTCATCAACATCAATAGCAGAGCTCTTGTTCATGAGACTGTTCATCCACATCAACAACAGGGCTATTGTTCCTGAGACTGTTTATCTCCATCAAAACCAGGGCTCTTGTTCCTGAGACTGTTCATCCACATCAACACCAGGGCTATTGTTCCTGAGACTGTTTATCAACATCAAAACCAGGGCTATTGTTCCTGAGACTATTCATCCACATCAACACCAGGGCTATATTTCCTGATACTGTTCATCCACATCAACACCAGGTCTATTGTTCCTGAGACTGTTCATCCACATCAACATAAGAGCTATTGTTCCTGATACTGTTCATCCACATCAACACCAGGGCTATTGTTCCTGAGATTGTTCATCCACATCAACACCAGGGCTATTGTTCCTGAGATTGTTCATCCACATCAACACCAGCGCTATTGTTCTTGATACTGTTCATCAACATCAACACCAGGGCTATTGTTCCTGAGACTGTTCATCCACATTAAAACAAGGGCTATTGTTCTTGAGACTGTTCACCCACATCAATAACAGGGCTATTGTTCCTGAGACTGTTCATCCTCATCAAAAACAGGGCTATTGTTCCTGAGACTGTTCATCCACATCAATAGCAGGGATATTGTTCCTGAGACTGTTCATCCACATCAAAACCAGGGATATTGTTCCTGAGACTGTTCATCCACATCCAAACTTGGGCTATTGTTCCTGAGACTGGTCATCCTCACCAATAGCAGGGCTCTTGTTCCTGAGACTTTTCATCCACATCAAAACCAGGGCTATTTTTCCTGAGACTGTTTATCTACATCAAACCCAGGGCTATTGTTCCTGAGACTGTTCATCCACATCAACACCAGGGCTATTTTTCCTGAGACTGTTTATCTACATCAAACCCAGGGCTATTGTTCCTGAGACTGTTCATCCACATCAACAACAGGGCTGTTGTTCCTGAGACTGTTCATCCACATCAACACCAGGGCTATTGTTCCTGAGATTGTTCATCCACATCAACACCAGGGCTATTGTTCCTGATACTGTTCATCCACATCAACAGCAGTACTATTGTTCCTGAGGCTGTTCATCCACATCAATAGCAGGGCTCTTGTTCCTGAGACTGTTCATCCACATCGAAACCAGGGCTATTGTTCCTGAGATTGTTCATCCACATCAACACCAGGGCTCTTGTTCCTGAGACTTTTCATCCACATCAACACCAGGGCTATTGTTCCTGAGTCTGTTCATCCACATCAACACAAGTGCTATTGTTCCTGAGACTGTTCATCCACATCAAAACCAGGGCTATTTTTCCAGAGACTGTTCATCAACATCAATAGCAGAGCTCTTGTTCCTGAGATTTTCATCCACATCAACAACAGGGCTTTTGTTCCTGAGACTGTTTATCAACATCAAAACCAGGGCTATTGTTCCTGAGACTGTTCATCCACATCAACAACAGGGCTGTTGTTCCTGAGACTGTTCATCCACATCAACACCAGGGCTATTGTTCCTGAGATTCTTCATCCACATCAACACCAGGGCTATTGTTCCTGATACTGTTCATCCACATCAACAGCAGTACTATTGTTCCTGAGGCTGTTCATCCACATCAATAGCAGGGCTCTTGTTCCTGAGACTGTTCATCCACATCGAAACCAGGGCTATTGTTCCTGAGATTGTTCATCCACATCAACACCAGGGCTCTTGTTCCTGAGACTTTTCATCCACATCAACACCAGGGCTATTGTTCCTGAGTCTGTTCATCCACATCAACACCAGTGCTATTGTTCCTGAGACTGTTCATCCACATCAAAACCAGGGCTATTTTTCCAGAGACTGTTCAACATCAATAGCAGAGCTCTTGTTCCTGAGATTTTCATCCACATCAACAACAGGGCTATTGTTCCCGAGACTGTTTGTCAACATCGAAATCAGGGATATTGTTCCTAAGACTGTTCATCCACATCAACACCAGGGCTATTGTTCTTGATACTGTTCATCAACATCAACACCAGGGCTGTTGTTCCTGAGACTGTTCATCCACATCAAAACCAGGGCTATTTTTCCTGAGACTGTTTATCTACATCAAACCCAGGGCTATTGTTCCTGAGACTGTTCATCCACATCAACACCAGGGCTATTTTTCCTGAGACTGTTTATCTACATCAAACCCAGGGCTATTGTTCCTGAGACTGTTCATCCACATCAACAACAGGGCTGTTGTTCCTGAGACTGTTCATCCACATCAAAACCAGGGCTATTTTTCCTGAGACTGTTTATCTACATCAAACCCAGGGCTATTGTTCCTGAGACTGTTCATCCACATCAACACCAGGGCTATTGTTCCTGTGACTGTTCATCCACATCAACACCAGGGCTATTGTTCCTGATACTGTTCATCCACATCAAAATCAGTGCTATTGTTCCAGAGACTGTTCATCCACATCAATAGCAGAGCTCTTGTTCCTGAGACTGTTCATCACATCAACACCAGGGCTATTGTTCCTGAGACTGTTCATCCACATCAAAACCAGTGCTTTTGTTCCTGAGACTGTTTATCACCATCAAAACCAGGGCTATTGTTCCTGAGACTGTTCATCCACATCAACACCAGGGCTATTGTTCCAGTGACTGTTCATCCTCATCAACACCAGGGCTATTGTTCCCGATACTGTTCATCCACATCAACACCAGGGCTATTGTTCCTCAGATTATTCATCCACATGAAAACCAGGGCTATTGTTCCTGAGACTGTTCATCCACATCAAAACCAGGGCTATTGTTCCTGAGACTGTTCATCCACATCAATAGCAGGGCTCTTGTTCCTGAGACTTTTCATCCACATCAACACCAGGGCTATTGTTCCTGAGACTGTTCATCCACATCAAAACCAGGGCTATTGTTCCTGAGACTGTTAATCCACATCAACAACAAGGCTACTGTTTCTGAGACTGTTCATCCACATCAAAACCAGGGCTATTGTTCCTGAGACTGTTCATCCACATCAATAGCAGGGCTTTTGTTCCTGAGACTGTTCATCCACATCAAAACCAGGGCTATTGTTCCTGAGATTGTTCATCCACATCAACACCAGGGCTATTGTTCCTGAGACTGTTCATCCACATCAAAACCAGGGCTATTGTTCCTGAGACTGTTCATCCACATCAATGGCAGGGCTCTTGTTCCTGAGACTGTTCATCCACATCAACACCAGGGCTATTGTTCCTGAGACTGTTCATCCACATCAAAACCAGGGCTATTGTTCCTCAGACTGTTCATCCACATCAATAGCAGGGCTCCTGTTCCTGAGACTGTTAATCCACATCAACAACAAGGCTACTGTTCCTGAGACTGTTCATCCACATCAAAACAAGGGCTATTGTTGCTGAGACTGTTCATCCACATCAATAGCAGGGCTATTGTTCCTGAGACTGTTCATCCACATCAAAACCAGGGCTATTGTTCCTGAGACTATTCATCCACATCAAAACCAGGGCTATTGTTCCTGAGACTGTTCATCCTAATCAATAGCAGGGCTCTTGTTCCTGAGACTGTTCATCCACATCAACACCAGGGATATTGTTCCTGAGACTGTTCATCCACATCAAAACCAGGACTATTGTTCCTGAGACTGTTTATCTACATCAAAACCAGGGCTATTGTTCAAGAGACTGTTCATCCACATCAACACCAGGGCTATTGTTCCTGATACTGTTCATCCACATCAACACAAGGACTATTTTTCCTGAGACTGTTCATCCACATCAAAACCAGTGCTTTTGTACCTGAGACTGTTTATCTCCATTAAAACCAGGGCTATTGTTCCTGAGACTGTTCATCCACATCAACACCAGGGCTATTGTTCCAGTGACTGTTCATCCTCATCAACACCAGGGCTATTGTTCCCGATACTGTTCATCCACATCAACACCAGGGCTATTGTTCCTGAGATTGTTCATCCACATCAACACCAGGGCTATTGTTCCTGAGACTGTTCATCCACATGAAAACCAGGGCTATTGTTCCTGAGACTGTTCATCCACATCAATAGCAGGGCTCTTGTTCCTGAGAATGCTCATCCACATCAACACCAGGTCTATTGTTCCTGAGACTGTTCATCCACATCGAAACCAGTGCTAATGTTCCTGAGACTGTTCATCCAAATCAATAGCAGCGCTCTTGTTCCTGAGACTGTTAATCCACATCAACAACAAGGCTACCGTTCCTGAGACTGTTCATCCACATCAAAAAAAGGGCTATTGTTCCTGAGACTGTCCATCCACATCAACACCAGTGCTATTGTTCCTGAGACTGTTCATCCACATCAAAACCAGGGCTATTGTTCCTGAGACTGTTCATCCACATCAATAGCACGGCTCTTGTTCCTGAGACTGTTCATCCACATCAACACCAGGGCTATTGTTCCTGAGACTGTTCATCCACATCAATAGCAGGGCTTTTGTCCCTGAGACTGTTCATCCGCATCAAAACCAGGGCTATTGTTCCTGAGATTGTTCATCCACATCAACACCAGGGCTATTGTTCCTGAGACTGTTCATCCACATCAAAACCAGGGCTATTGTTCCTGAGACTGTTCATCCACATCAATGGCAGGGCTCTTGTTCCTGAGACTGTTCATCCACATCAACACCAGGGCTATTGTTCCTGAGACTGTTCATCCACATCAAAACCAGGGCTATTGTTCCTCAGACTGTTCATCCACATCAATAGCAGGGCTCTTGTTCCTGAGACTGTTAATCCACATCAACAACAAGGCTACTGTTCCTGAGACTGTTCATCCACATCAAAACAAGGGCTATTGTTCCTGAGACTGTTCATCCACATCAATAGCAGGGCTATTGTTCCTGAGACTGTTCATCCACATCAAAACCAGGGCTATTGTTCCTGAGTCTGTTCATCCACATCAAAACCAGGGCTATTGTTCCTGAGACTGTTCATCCTAATCAATAGCAGGGCTCTTGTTCCTGAGACTGTTCATCCACATCAACACCAGGGCTCTTGTTCCTGAGACTGTTCATCCACATCAAAACCAGGGCTATTGTTCCTGAGACTGTTTGTCTACATCAAAACCAGGGCTATTGTTCCTGAGACTGTTCATCCACATCAACACCAGGGCTATTGTTCCTGAGACTGTTCATCCACATCAACACCAGGGCTATGGTTCCTTATACTGTTCATCCACATCAACACCAGGGCTATTGTTCCTGAGACTGTTCATCCACATCAACACCAGGGCTATTGTTCCTGAGATTGTTCATCCACATCAACACCAGGCTATTGTTCCTGACACTGTTCATCCACATCAATAGCAGGGCTCTTGTTCCTGAGACTGTTCATCCACATCGAAAGCAATGCTATTGTTCCTGAGACTGTTCATCCACATCAACAACAGGGCTATTGTTCTTGAGACTGTTCATCCACATAAATAGCAGGGCTCTTGTTCCTGAGACTGTTCATCCACATCAACACCAGGGCTATTGTTCCAGAGACTGTTCATCCACATCAACAACAGTGCTATTGTTCCTGAGACAGTTCATTCACATCAACACCAGGGCTATTGTTCCTGAGACTGTTCATCCACATCAAAACCAATGCTATTGTTCCTGAGACTGTTCATCCATATCAATAGCAGGGCTCTTGTTCCTGAGACTGTTAATCCACATCAACAACAAGGCTATTGTTCCTGAGACTGTTCATCCACATCAAAACCAGGGCTATTGTTCCTGAGACTGTTCATCCACATCAATAGCAGGGCTATTGTTCCAGAGACTGTTCATCCACATCAAAATCAGGGCTATTGTTCCTGAGACTGTTCATCGACATCAAAACTAGGGCGATTGTTCCTGAGACTGTTCATCCACATCAATAGCAGGGCTCTTGTTCCTGAGACTGTTCATCCACATCAACACCAGGGCTATTGTTACTGAGACTGTTCATCCACATCAAAACCAGGGCTATTGTTCCTGAGACGGTTCATCCACATCAATAGCAGGCCTCTAGTTCCTGAGACTGTTCATCCACATCAACACCAGGGCTATTGTTCCTGATACTGTTCATCCACATCAACAAAAGGACTATTGTTCCTGAGACTGTTCATCCACATCAATAGCAGGGCTCTTGTTCCTGAGACTGTTCATCGACATCGAAACCAATGGTATTGTTCCTGAGACTGTTCATCCACATCAAGAACAGGGCTATTGTTCTTGAGACTGTTCATCCACATCAATAGCAGGGCTCTTGTTCCTGAGACTGTTCATCCACATCAACACCAGGGCTATTGTTCCTGAGACGGTTCATCCACATCAAATCCAGGGCTATTGTTCCAGAGACTGTTCATCCACATCAACAGCAGAGCTCTTGTTCCTGAGACTGTTCATCCACATCAACACCAGGACTATTGTTCCTGAGACTGTTCATCCACATCAAAACCAGGGCTATTGTTCCTGAGACTGTTTATCTCCATCAAAACCAGGGCTCTTGTTCCTGAGACTGTTCATCCACATCAACACCAGGGCTATTGTTCCTGAGACTGTTCATCCACATCAACACCAGGGCTATTGTTCCTTATACTGTTCATCCACATCAACACCAGGGCTCTTGTTCCTGAGACTGTTCATCCACATCAACACGATAGATATTGTTCCTGAGATTGCTCATCCACATCAACACCAGGGCTATTGTTCCTGAGACTGTTTATCTCCATCAAAACCAGGGCTCTTGTTCTTGAGACTGTTCATCCACATCAACACCAGGGCTATTGCTCCTGAGACTGTTCATCCACATCAAAACCAGGGCTATTGTTCCTGAGACTGTTCATCCATATCAATAGCAGGGCTCTTGTTCCTGAGACTGTTAATCCACATCAACAACAAGGCTATTGTTCCTGAGACTGTTCATCCACATCAAAACCACGGCTATTGTTCCTGAGACTGTTCATCCACATCAATAGCAGGGCTATTGTTCCAGAGACTGTTCATCCACATTAAAATCAGGGCTATTGTTCCTGAGACTGTTCATCGACATCAAAACCAGGGCTATTGTTCCTGAGACTGTTCATCCACATCAATAGCAGGGCTCTTGTTCCTGAGACTGTTCATCCACATCAACACCAGGGCTATTGTTACTGAGACTGTTCATCCACATCAAAACCAGGGCTTTTGTTCCTGAGACTGTTCATCCACATCAATAGCAGGGCTCTTGTTCCTGAGACTGTTCATCCACATCAACACCAGGGCTATTGTTCCTGATACTGTTCATCCACATCAACACCAGGACTATTGTTGCTGAGACTGTTCATCCACATCAATAGCAGGGCTCTTGTTCCTGAGACTGTTCATCGACATCGAAACCAATGGTATTGTTCCTGAGACTGTTCATCCACATCAACAACAGGGCTATTGTTCTTGAGACTGTTCATCCACATCAATAGCAGGGCTCTTGTACCTGAGACTGTTCATCCACATCAACACCAGGGCTATTGTTCCTGAGACGGTTCATCCACATCAAATCCAGGGCTATTGTTCCAGAGACTGTTCATCCACATCAACAGCAGAGCTCTTGTTCCTGAGACTGTTCATCCACATCAACACCAGGACTATTGTTCCTGAGACTGTTCATCCACATCAAAACCAGGGCTATTGTTCCTGAGACTGTTTATCTCCATCAAAACCAGGGCTCTTGTTCCTGAGACTGTTCATCCACATCAACACCAGGGCTATTGTTCCTGAGACTGTTCATCCACATCAACACCAGGGCTATTGTTCCTTATACTGTTCATCCACATCAACACCAGGGCTCTTGTTCCTGAGACTGTTCATCCACATCAACACCAGGGATATTGTTCCTGAGATTGCTCATCCACATCAACACCAGGGCTATTGTTCCTGAGACTGCTAATCTCCATCAAAACCAGGGCTCTTGTTCTTGAGACTGTTCATCCACATCAACACCGGGGCTATTGTTCCTGAGACTGTTCATCCACATCAAAACCAGGGCTATTGTTCCTGAGACTGTTCATCCATATCAATAGCAGGGCTCTTGTTCCTGAGACTGTTAATCCACATCAACAACAAGGCTATTGTTCCTGAGACTGTTCATCTACATCAAAACCAGGGCTATTGTTCCTGAGACTGTTCATCCACATCAATAGCAGGGCTATTGTTCCAGAGACTGTTCATCCACATTAAAATCAGGGCTATTGTTCCTGAGACTGTTCATCGACATCAAAACCGGGGCTATTGTTCCTGAGACTGTTCATCCACATCAATAGCAGGGCTCTTGTTCCTGAGACTGTTCATCCACATCAACACCAGGGCTATTGTTACTGAGACTGTTCATCCACATCAAAACCAGGGCTATTGTTCCTGAGACTGTTCATCCACATCAATAGCAGGGCTCTTGTTCCTGAGACTGTTCATCCACATCAACACCAGGGCTATTGTTCCTGATACTGTTCATCCACATCAACACCAGGACTATTGTTCCTGAGACTGTTCATCCACAACAATAGCAGGGCTCTTGTTCCTGAGACTGTTCATCGCCATCGAAACCAATGGTATTGTTCCTGAGACTGTTCATCCACATCAACAACAGGGCTATTGTTCTTGAGACTGTTCATCCACATCAATAGCAGGGCTCTTGTTCCTGAGACTGTTCATCCACATCAACACCAGGGCTATTGTTCCTGAGACGGTTCATCCACATCAAATCCAGGGCTATTGTTCCAGAGACTGTTCATCCACATCAACAGCAGAGCTCTTGTTCCTGAGTCTGTTCATCCACATCAACACCAGGGCTATTGTTCCTGAGACTGTTCATCCACATCAAAACCGGGGCAATTGTTCCTGAGACTGTTTATCTCCATCAAAACCAGGGCTCTTGTTCCTGAGACTGTTCATCCACATCAACACCAGGGCTATTGTTCCTGAGACTGTTCATCCACATCAACACCAGGGCTATTGTTCCTTATACTGTTCATCCACATCAACACCAGGGCTCTTGTTCCTGAGACTGTTCATCCACATCAACACCAGGGATATTGTTCCTGAGATTGCTCATCCACATCAACACCAGGGCTATTGTTCCTGAGACTGTTTATCTCCATCAAAACCAGGGCTCTTGTTCTTGAGACTGTTCATCCACATCAACACCAGGGCTATTGCTCCTGAGACTGTTCATCCACATCAAAACCAGGGCTATTGTTCCTGAGACTGTTCATCCATATCAATAGCAGGGCTCTTGTTCCTGAGACTGTTAATCCACATCAACAACAAGGCTATTGTTCCTGAGACTGTTCATCCACATCAAAACCACGGCTATTGTTCCTGAGACTGTTCATCCACATCAATAGCAGGGCTATTGTTCCAGAGACTGTTCATCCACATTAAAATCAGGGCTATTGTTCCTGAGACTGTTCATCGACATCAAAACCAGGGCTATTGTTCCTGAGACTGTTCATCCACATCAATAGCAGGGCTCTTGTTCCTGAGACTGTTCATCCACATCAACACCAGGGCTATTGTTACTGAGACTGTTCATCCACATCAAAACCAGGGCTTTTGTTCCTGAGACTGTTCATCCACATCAATAGCAGGGCTCTTGTTCCTGAGACTGTTCATCCACATCAACACCAGGGCTATTGTTCCTGATACTGTTCATCCACATCAACACCAGGACTATTGTTGCTGAGACTGTTCATCCACATCAATAGCAGGGCTCTTGTTCCTGAGACTGTTCATCGACATCGAAACCAATGGTATTGTTCCTGAGACTGTTCATCCACATCAACAACAGGGCTATTGTTCTTGAGACTGTTCATCCACATCAATAGCAGGGCTCTTGTACCTGAGACTGTTCATCCACATCAACACCAGGGCTATTGTTCCTGAGACGGTTCATCCACATCAAATCCAGGGCTATTGTTCCAGAGACTGTTCATCCACATCAACAGCAGAGCTCTTGTTCCTGAGACTGTTCATCCACATCAACACCAGGACTATTGTTCCTGAGACTGTTCATCCACATCAAAACCAGGGCTATTGTTCCTGAGACTGTTTATCTCCATCAAAACCAGGGCTCTTGTTCCTGAGACTGTTCATCCACATCAACACCAGGGCTATTGTTCCTGAGACTGTTCATCCACATCAACACCAGGGCTATTGTTCCTTATACTGTTCATCCACATCAACACCAGGGCTCTTGTTCCTGAGACTGTTCATCCACATCAACACCAGGGATATTGTTCCTGAGATTGCTCATCCACATCAACACCAGGGCTATTGTTCCTGAGACTGCTAATCTCCATCAAAACCAGGGCTCTTGTTCTTGAGACTGTTCATCCACATCAACACCGGGGCTATTGTTCCTGAGACTGTTCATCCACATCAAAACCAGGGCTATTGTTCCTGAGACTGTTCATCCATATCAATAGCAGGGCTCTTGTTCCTGAGACTGTTAATCCACATCAACAACAAGGCTATTGTTCCTGAGACTGTTCATCCACATCAAAACCAGGGCTATTGTTCCTGAGACTGTTCATCCACATCAATAGCAGGGCTATTGTTCCAGAGACTGTTCATCCACATTAAAATCAGGGCTATTGTTCCTGAGACTGTTCATCGACATCAAAACCGGGGCTATTGTTCCTGAGACTGTTCATCCACATCAATAGCAGGGCTCTTGTTCCTGAGACTGTTCATCCACATCAACACCAGGGCTATTGTTACTGAGACTGTTCATCCACATCAAAACCAGGGCTATTGTTCCTGAGACTGTTCATCCACATCAATAGCAGGGCTCTTGTTCCTGAGACTGTTCATCCACATCAACACCAGGGCTATTGTTCCTGATACTGTTCATCCACATCAACACCAGGACTATTGTTCCTGAGACTGTTCATCCACAACAATAGCAGGGCTCTTGTTCCTGAGACTGTTCATCGCCATCGAAACCAATGGTATTGTTCCTGAGACTGTTCATCCACATCAACAACAGGGCTATTGTTCTTGAGACTGTTCATCCACATCAATAGCAGGGCTCTTGTTCCTGAGACTGTTCATCCACATCAACACCAGGGCTATTGTTCCTGAGACGGTTCATCCACATCAAATACAGGGCTATTGTTCCAGAGACTGTTCATCCACATCAACAGCAGAGCTCTTGTTCCTGAGTCTGTTCATCCACATCAACACCAGGGCTATTGTTCCTGAGACTGTTCATCCACATCAAAACCAGGGCAATTGTTCCTGAGACTGTTTATCTCCATCAAAACCAGGGCTCTTGTTCCTGAGACTGTTCATCCACATCAACACCAGGGCTATTGTTCCTGAGACTGTTCATCCACATCAACACCAGGGCTCTTGTTCCTTAGACTGTTCATCCACATCAACACCAGGGCTATTGTTCCTGAGACTGTTCATCCACATCAACACCAGGGCTATTGTTCCTTATACTGTTCATCCACATCAACACCAGGGCTATTGTTCCTGAGATTGCTCATCCACATCAACACCAGGGCTATTGTTCCTGATACTGTTCATCCACATCAACACCAGGGCTATTGTTCCTGAGACTGTTCATCCACATCAAAACCAGGGCTATTGTTCCTGAGACTGTTCATCCATATCAATAGCAGGGCTCTTGTTCCTGAGACTGTTAATCCACATCAACAACAAGGCTATTGTTCCTGAGACTGTTCATCCACATCAAAACCAGGGCTATTGTTCCTGAGACTGTTCATCCACATCAATAGCAGGGCTATTGTTCCAGAGACTGTTCATCCACATCAAAATCAGGGCTATTGTTCCTGAGACTGTTCATCGACATCAAAACCAGGGCTATTGTTCCTGAGACTGTTCATCCACATCAATAGCAGGGCTCTTGTTCCTGAGACTGTTCATCCACATCAACACCAGGGCAATTGTTGCTGAGACTGTTCATCCACATCAAAACCAGGGCTGTTGTTCCTGAGACTGTTCATCCACATCAATAGCAGGGCTCTTGTTCCTGAGACTGTTCATCCACATCAACACCAGGGCTATTGTTCCTGATACTGTTCATCCACATCAACACCAGGACTATTGTTCCTGAGACTGTTCATCCACATCAATAGCAGGGCTCTTGTTCCTGAGACTGTTCATCGACATCGAAACCAATGGTGTTGTTCCTGAGACTGTTCATCCACATCAACAACAGGGCTATTGTTCTTGAGACTGTTCATCCACATCAATAGCAGGGCTCTTGTTCCTGAGACGGTTCATCCACATCAAATCCAGGGCTATTGTTCCAGAGACTGTTCATCCACATCAACAGCAGTGCTCTTGTTCCTGAGACTGTTCATCCACATCAACACAAGGGCTATTGTTCCTGAGACTGTTCATCCACATCAAAACCAGGGCTATTGTTCCTGAGACTGTTTATCTCCATCAAAACCAGGGTTCTTGTTCCTGAGACTGTTCATCCACATCAACACCAGGGCTATTGTTCCTGAGACTGTTCATCCACATCAACACCAGGGCTATTGTTCCTTATACTGTTAATCCACATCAACACCAGGGCTATTGTTCCTGAGACCGTTCATCCACATCAACACCAGGGCTATTGTTCCTGAGATTGCTCATCCACATCAACACCAGGGCTATTGTTCCTGATACTGTTCATCCACATCAACACCAGGGCTATTGTTCCTGAGACTGTTCATCCACATCAAAACCAGGGCTATTGTTACTGAGAAAGTTCATCCACATCAATAGAAGGGCTCTTGTTCCTGAGACTGTTCATCCACATCAACACCAGGGCTATTGTTCCTGAGACTCGTCATCCACATCAACAACAAGGCTACTGTTCCTGAGACTGTTCATCCACATCAAAACCAGCGCTATCCTCCTGAGACTGTTAATCCACATCAATAGCAGGGCTATTTTTCCTGAGACTGTTCATCCACATCAAAACCAGGGCTATTGTTCCTGAGACAGTTCATCCACATCAAAACCAGGGCTATTGTTCCTGAGACTGTTCATCCACATCAATAGCAGGGCTCTTGTTCCTGAGACTGTTCATCCACATCAACACCAGGGCTATAGTTCCTGAGACTGTTCATCCACATCGACACCAGGACTATTGTTCCTGAGACTGTTCATCCACATCAACACCAGGGCTCTTGTTCCTGAGACTGTTCAAACACATCAACACGAGGGCTATTGTTCCAGAGACTGTTCATCCACTTCAACAACAGGGCTATTGTTCCTGAGACTGTTCATCCAAATCAACACCAGGGCTCTTGTTCCTGAGACTGTTCATCCACATCAACACCAGGGCTATTGTTCCTTATACTGTTCATCCACATCAACACCAGGGCTATTGTTCCTGAGACTGTTCATCCACATCAAAATCAGGGCTATTTTTCCTGAGACTGTTCATCCAGATCAATAGCAGGGCTATTGTTCCTGAGACTGTTCATCCACATCAAAACCAGGGCTATTGTTCCTGAGACTGTTCATCCACATCAAAACCAGGGCTATTGTTCCTGAGACTGTTCATCCACATCAAAAGCAGGGCTCTTGTTCCTGAGACTGTTCATCCACATCAACACCAGGGCTATTGTTCCTGAAACTGTTTATCCACATCAAAACCAGGGGTATTGTTCCTGCGACTGTTTATCCACTTCAAAACCAGGGCTCTTGCTCCTGAGACTGTTCATCCACATCAACACCAGGGCTATTGTTCCTGCTACTGTTCATCCACATCAACACCAGGACTATTGTTCCTGAGACTGTTCATCCACATCAATAGCAGGGCTCTTGTTCGTGAGACTGTTCATCCACAGCGAAACCAGGGCTATTGTTCCTGAGATTGTTCATCCACATCAACAACAGGGCTCTTGTTCCTGAGACTGTTCATCCACATCAACAACAGGCCTATTGTTCTTGAGACTGTTCATCCACATCAATAGCAGGGCTCTTGTTCCTGAGACAGTTCATCCAAATCAAAACCTGGGCTATTGTTCCTGAGACTGTTCATCCACATCAACACCAGGGCTATTGTTCCTGAGACTGTTCATCCACATCAACACCAGGGCTATTGTTCCAGATACTGTTCATCCACATCAACACCAGGGCTATTGTTCCTGAGACTGTTCATCCACATCAACACCAGGGCTATTGTTCCTGAGACTGTTCATCCACATCAACACCAGGGCTATTGTTCGAGATACTGTTCCTCCACATCAACACCAGGGCTATTGTTCTTGAGTCTGTTCATCCACATCAATAATGGGGCTCTTGTTCCTGAAACTGTTCACCCACATCAACACCAGGGCTATTGTTCCTGAGACTGTTCATCCTCATCCATGCCAGGGCTATTGTTCCTGAGACTGTTCATCCACATCAATAGCAGGGCTCTTGTTCCTGAGACTGTTTATCCACATCAACAACAGGGCTATTGTTCCTGAGACTGTTCATCCACATCAAAACCAGGGATATTGTTCCTGAGACTGTTCATCCACATCAAAACCAGGGCTCTTGCTCCTGAGACTTTTCATCCACATCAACAACAAGGCGACTTTTCCTGAGACTGTTCATCCACATCAATAGCAGGGCTATTGTTCCCGAGGCTGTTCATCCACATCAAACCCAGGGCTATTGTTCCTGAGGCATTTCATCCACTTCAAAACCAGGGCTATTGTTCCTGAGACTGTTCATCCACATCAATAGCAGGGCTCTTGTTCCTGAGACTGTTAATCCACATCAAAACCAGGGCTATCGTTCCTGAGACTGTTTATCTACATCAAAACCAGGGCTATTGTTCCTGAGACTGTTCATCCACATCAACACCAGGGCTATTGTTCCTGATACTGTTCATCCACATCAACAGCAGTACTATGGTTCCTGAGACTGCTCATCCACATCAATAGCAGGGCTCTTGTTCCTGAGACTGTTCATCCACATCGAAACCAGGGCTATTGTTCCTGAGATTGTTCATCCACATCAACACCAGGGCTCTTGTTCCTGAGACTGTTCATCCACATCAACAATAGGGCTATTGTTCCTGAGACTGTTAATCCACATCAAAACCAGGGCTATTGTTCCTGAGACTGTTCATCCACATCAACACCAGGGCTATTGTTCCTGATACTGTTCATCCACATCAAAACCAGGGCTATTGTTCCTGAGACTGTTCATCCACATCAGCACCAGGGCTATTGTTCCTGATACTGTTCATCCACATCAACAGCAGTACTATTGTTCCTGAGACTGTTCATCCACATCAATAGCAGGGCTCTTGTTCCTGAGACTGTTCATCCACATCGAAACCAGGGCTATTGTTCCTGAGATTGTTCATCCACATCAACACCAGGGCTCTTGTTCCTGAGGCTTTTCATCCACATCAACACCAGGGCTATTGTTCCTTAGTCTGTTCATCCACATCAACACCAGTGCTATTGTTCCTGAGACTGTTCATCCACATCAAAACCAGGGCTATTGTTCCAGAGACTGTTCATCAACATCAATAGCAGAGCTCTTGTTCATGAGACTGTTCATCCACATCAACAACAGGGCTATTGTTCCTGAGACTGTTTATCTCCATCAAAACCAGGGCTCTTGTTCCTGAGACTGTTCATCCACATCAACAACAGGGCTATTGTTCCTGAGACTGTTTATCTCCATCAAAACCAGGGCTCTTGTTCCTGAGACTATTCATCCACATCAACACCAGGGCTATATTTCCTGATACTGTTCATCCACATCAACACCAGGACTATTGTTCCTGAGACTGTTCATCCACATCAATAGCAGGGCTCTTGTTCCTGAGACTGTTCATCCACATCGAAATCAGGGCTATTGTGCCTAAGATTGTTCATCCACATCAACACCAGGGCTATTGTTCTTGATACTGTTCATCCACATCAACACCAGGTCTATTGTTCCTGAGACTGTTCATCCACATCAAAACCAGGGCTATTGTTCTTGAGACTGTTCATCCACATCAACAACAGGGCTATTGTTCCTGAGACTGTTCATCCACATCAAAACCAGGGATATTGTTCCTGAGACTGTTCATCCACATCAATAGCAGGGCTCTTGTTCCAGAGACTGTTCATCCACATCAACATCAGGGCTATTGTTCCTGAGACTGTTCATCCACATCAAAACTTGGGCTATTGTTCCTGAGAATGGTCATCCTCATCAATAGCAGGGCTCTTTTTCCTGAGACTGTTCATCCACATCAACAACAAGGCTATTGTTCCTGAGACTGTTCATCCACATCAATAGCAGGGCTCTTGTTCCAGAGACTGTTCATCCACATCAACATCAGGGCTATTGTTCCTGAGACTGTTCATCCACATCAAAACTTGGGCTATTGTTCCTGAGAATGGTCATCCTCATCAATAGCAGGGCTCTTTTTCCTGAGACTGTTCATCCACATCAACACCAGGGCTATTGTTCCTGAGATTGTTCATCCACATCAATAGCAGGGCTATTGTTCCTGAGACTGTTCATCCACATCAAAACCAGGGCTATTGTTCCTGAGACTGTACATCCACATCAAAACCAGGGCTATTGTTCCTGAGACTGTTCATCCACATCAAAAGCAGGGGTCTTGTTCCTGAGACTGTTCATCCACATCAACACCAGGGCTATTGTTCCTGAGACAGATCATCCAAATCAAAACCAGGGCAATTGTTCCTGAGACTGTTTATCTACATCAACACCAGGGCTATTGTTCCTGAGACTGTTCATCCACATCAACACCAGGGCTATTGTTCCTGAGACTGTTCATCCACATCAACATAAGAGCTATTGTTCCTGATACTGTTCATCCACATCAACACCAGGGCTATTGTTCCTGAGACTGTTCATCCACATCAACACCAGGGCTATTGTTCCTGAGATTGTTCATCCACATCAACACCAGCGCTATTGTTCTTGATACTGTTCATCAACATCAACACCAGGGCTATTGTTCCTGAGACTGTTCATCCACATTAAAACAAGGGCTATTGTTCTTGAGACTGTTCATCCACATCAATAACAGGGCTATTGTTCCTGAGACTGTTCATCCTCATCAAAACCAGGGCTATTGTTCCTGAGACTGTTTATCCACATCAACAACAGGGCTATTGTTCCTGAGACTGTTCATCCACATCAAAACCAGGGATATTGTTCCTGAGACTGTTCATCCACATCAATATCAGGGCTCTTGTTCCAGAGACTGTTCATCCACATAAATATCAGGGCTATTGTTCCTGAGAATGTTCATCCACATCCAAACTTGGGCTATTGTTCCTGAGACTGGTCATCCTCACCAATAGCAGGGCTCTTGTTCCTGAGACTGTTCATCCACATCAACACCAGGGCTGCTGTTCCTGAGACTGTTCATCCACATCAAAACCAGGGCTATTTTTCCTGAGACTGTTTATCTACATCAAACCCAGGGCTATTGTTCCTGAGACTGTTCATCCACATCAACACCAGGGCTATTTTTCCTGAGACTGTTTATCTACATCAAACCCAGGGCTATTTTTCCTGAGACTGTTCATCCACATCAACAACAGGGCTGTTGTTCCTGAGACTGTTCATCCACATCAACACCAGGGCTATTGTTCCTGAGATTGTTCATCCACATCAACACCAGGGCTATTGTTCCTGATACTGTTCATCCACATCAACAGCAGTACTATTGTTCCTGAGGCTGTTCATCCACATCAATAGCAGGGCTCTTGTTCCTGAGACTGTTCATCCACATCGAAACCAGGGCTATTGTTCCTGAGACTGTTCATCCACATCAACACCAGGGCTCTTGTTCCTGAGACATTTCATCCACATCAACACCAGGGCTATTGTTCCTGAGTCTGTTCATCCACATCAACACCAGTGCTATTGTTCCTGAGACTGTTCATCCACATCAAAACCAGGGCTATTTTTCCAGAGACTGTTCATCAACATCAATAGCAGAGCTCTTGTTCCTGAGATTTTCATCCACATCAACAACAGGGCTATTGTTCCTGAGACTGTTTATCAACATCAAAACCAGGGCTATTGTTCCTGAGACTGTTCATCCACATCAACAACAGGGCTGTTGTTCCTGAGACTGTTCATCCACATCAACACCAGGGCTATTGTTCCTGAGATTGTTCATCCACATCAACACCAGGGCTATTGTTCCTGATACTGTTCATCCACATCAACAGCAGTACTATTGTTCCTGAGGCTGTCCATCCACATCAATAGCAGGGCTCTTGTTCCTGAGACTGTTCATCCACATCGAAACCAGGGCTATTGTTCCTGAGATTGTTCATCCACATCAACACCAGGGCTCTTGTTCCTGAGACTTTTCATCCACATCAACACCAGGGCTATTGTTCCTGAGTCTGTTCATCCACATCAACACCAGTGCTATTGTTCCTGAGACTGTTCATCCACATCAAAACCAGGGCTATTTTTCCAGAGACTGTTCATCAACATCAATAGCAGAGCTCTTGTTCCTGAGATTTTCATCCACATCAACAACAGGGCTATTGTTCCTGAGACTGTTTATCAACATCAAAACCAGGGCTATTGTTCCTGAGACTATTCATCCACATCAACACCAGGGCTATATTTCCTGATACTGTTCATCCACATCAACACCAGGACTATTGTTCCTGAGACTGTTCATCCACATCAATAGCAGGGCTCTTGTTCCTGAGTCTGTTCATCCACATCGAAATCAGGGCTATTGTTCCTAAGATTGTTCATCCACATCAACACCAGGGCTATTGTTCTTGATACTGTTCATCAACATCAACACCAGGGCTATTGTTCCTGAGACTATTCATCCACATCAAAACCAGGGCTATTGTTCCTGAGACTGTTCATCCTAATCAATAGCAGGGCTCTTGTTCCTGAGACTGTTCATCCACATCAACACCAGGGCTATTGTTCCTGAGACTGTTAATCCACATCAAAACCAGGGCTATTGTTCCTGAGACTGTTTATCTACATCAAAACCAGGGCTATTGTTCCTGAGACTGTTCATCCACATCAACACCAGGGCTATTGTTCCTGATACTGTTCATCCACATCAACACAAGGACTATTTTTCCTGAGACTGTTCATCCACATCAAAACCAGTGCTTTTGTACCTGAGACTGTTTATCTCCATCAAAACCAGGGCTATTGTTCCTGAGACTGTTCATCCACATCAACACCAGGGCTATTGTTCCAGTGACTGTTCATCCTCATCAACACCAGGGCTATTGTTCCCGATACTGTTCATCCACATCAACACCAGGGCTATTGTTCCTGAGATTGTTCATCCACATCAACACCAGGGCTATTGTTCCTGGGACTGTTCATCCACATGAAAACCAGGGCTATTGTTCCTGTGACTGTTCATCCACATCAATAGCAGGGCTCTTGTTCCTGAGAATGCTCATCCACATCAACACCAGGTCTATTGTTCCTGAGACTGTTCATCCACATCGAAACCAGGGCTAATATTCCTGAGACTGTTCATCCAAATCAATAGCAGGGCTCTTGTTCCTGAGACTGTTAATCCACATCAACAACAAGGCTACCGTTCCTGAGACTGTTCATCCACATCAAAAAAAGGGCTATTGTTCCTGAGACTGTCCATCCACATCAACACCAGTGCTATTGTTCCTGAGACTGTTCATCCACATCAAAACCAGGGCTATTGTTCCTGAGACTGTTCATCCACATCAATAGCACGGCTCTTGTTCCTGAGACTGTTCATCCACATCAACACCAGGGCTATTGTTCCTGAGACTGTTCATCCACATCAAAACCAGGGCTATTGTTCCTGAGACTGTTCATCCACATCAATAGCAGGGCTCTTGTTCCTGAGACTGTTAATCCACATCAACAACAAGGCTACTGTTCCAGAGACTGTTCATCCACATCAAAACCAGGGCTATTGTTCCTGAGACTGTTCATCCACATCAATAGCAGGGCTTTTGTTCCTGAGACTGTTCATCCGCATCAAAACCTGGGCTATTGTTCCTGAGATTGTTCATCCACATCAACACCAGGGCTATTGTTCCTGAGACTGTTCATCCACATCAAAACCAGGGCTATTGTTCCTGAGACTGTTCATCCACATCAATGGCAGGGCTCTTGTTCCTGAGACTGTTCATCCACATCAACACCAGGGCTATTGTTCCCGAGACTGTTCATCCACATCAAAACCAGGGCTATTGTTCCTCAGACTGTTCATCCACATCAATAGCAGGGCTCTTGTTCCTGAGACTGTTAATCCACATCAACAACAAGGCTACTGTTCCTGAGACTGTTCATCCACATCAAAACAAGGGCTATTGTTCCTGAGACTGTTCATCCACATCAATAGCAGGGCTATTGTTCCTGAGACTGTTCATCCACATCAAAAACAGGGCTATTGTTCCTGAGACTGTTCATCCACATCAAAACCAGGGCTATTGTTCCTGAGACTGTTCATCCTAATCAATAGCAGGGCTCTTGTTCCTGAGACTGTTCATACACATCAACACCAGGGCTATTGTTCCTGAGACTGTTCATCCACATCAAAACCAGGGCTATTGTTCCTGAGACTGTTTGTCTACATCAAAACCAGGGCTATTGTTCCTGAGACTGTTCATCCACATCAACACCAGGGCTATTGTTCCTGATACTGTTCATCCACATCAACACCAGGACTATTTTTCCTGAGACTGTTCATCCACATCAAAACCAGTGCTTTTGTTCCAGAGACTGTTTATCTCCATCAAAACCAGGGCGATTGTTCCTGAGACTGTTCATCCACATCAACACCAGGGCTATTGTTCCAGTGACTGTTCATCCTCATCAACACCAGGGCTATTGTTCCCGATACTGTTCATCCACATCAACAGCAGGGCTATTGTTCCTGAGATTGTTCATCCACATCAACACCAGGGCTATTGTTCCTGAGACTGTTCATCCACATGAAAACCAGGGCTATTGTTCCTGAGACTGTTCATCCACATCAATAGCAGGGCTCTTGTTCCTGAGACTGCTCATCCACATCAACACCAGGTCTATTGTTCCTGAGACTGTTCATCCACATCAAAACCAGGGCTAATGTTCCTGAGACTGTTCATCCACATCAATAGCAGGGCTCTTGTTCCTGAGACTGTTAATCCACATCAACAACAAGGCTACCGTTCCTGAGACTGTTCATCCACATCAAAAAAAGGGCTATTGTTCCTGAGACTGTCCATCCACATCAACACCAGTGCTATTGTTCCTGAGACTGTTCATCCACATCAAAACCAGGGCTATTGTTCCAGAGACTGTTCATCAACATCAATAGAAGAGCTCTTGTTCATGAGACTGTTCATCCACATCAACAACAGGGCTATTGTTCCTGAGACTGTTTATCTCCATCAAAACCAGGGCTCTTGTTCCTGAGACTGTTCATCCACATCAACACCAGAGCTATTGTTCCTGAGACTGTTTATCAACATCAAAACCAGGGCTATTGTTCCTGAGACTATTCATCCACATCAACACCAGGGCTATATTTCCTGATACTGTTCATCCACATCAACACCAGGACTATTGTTCCTGAGACTGTTCATCCACATCAATAGCAGGGCTCTTGTTCCTGAGACTGTTCATCCACATCGAAATCAGGGCTATTGTGCCTAACATTGTTCATCCACATCAACACCAGGGCTATTGTTCTTGATACAGTTCATCAACATCAACACCAGGTCTATCGTTCCTGAGACTGTTCATCCACATCAAAACCAGGGCTATTGTTCTTGAGACTGTTCATCCACATCAATAACAGGGATCTTGTTCGTGAGACTGTTCATCCACATCAACACAAGGGCTATTGTTCCTGAGACTCTTCATCCACATCAATAGCAGGGCTCTTGTTCCTGAGACTGTTTATCCACATCAACAACAGGGCTATTGTTCCTGAGACTGTTCATCCACATCAAAACCAGGGATATTGTTCCTGAGACTGTTCATCCACATCAATAGCAGGGCTCTTGTTCCTGAGACTGTTCATCCACATCAACATCAGGGCTATTGTTCCTGAGACTGTACATCCACATCAAAACTTTTGCTATTGTTCCTGAGACTGGTCATCCTCATCAATAGCAGGGCTCTTTTTCCTGAGACTGTTCATCCACATCAACAACAAGGCTATTGTTCCTGAGACTGATCATCCACATCAACACCAGGGCTATTGTTCCTGAGATTGTTCATCCACATCAATAGCAGGGCTATTGTTCCTGAGACTGTTCATCCACATCAAAACCAGGGCTATTGTTCCTGAGACTGTACATCCACATCAAAACCAGGGCTATTGTTCCTGAGACTGTTCATCCACATCAAAAGCAGGGGTCTTGTTCCTGAGACTGTTTATCTACATCAAAACCAGGGCTATTGTTCCTGAGACTGTTCATCCACATCAACACCAGGGCTATTGTTCCTGAGACTGTTCATCCACATCTACATAAGAGCTATTGTTCCTGATACTGTTCATCCACATCAAAACCAGGGCTATTGTTCCTGAGACTGTTCATCCACATCAACACCAGGGCTATTGTTCCTGAGATTGTTCATCCACATCAACACCAGCGCTATTGTTCTTGATACTGTTCATCAACATCAACACCAGGTCTATTGTTCCTGAGACTGTTCATCCACATTAAAACCAGGGCTATTGTTCTTGAGACTGTTCATCCACATCAATAACAGGGCTATTGTTCCTGAGACTGTTCATCCTCATCAAAACCAGGGCTATTGTTCCTGAGACTGTTCATCCACATCAATAGCAGTGATATTGTTCCTGAGACTGTTTATCCACATCAACAACAGGGCTATTGTTCCTGAGACTGTTCATCCACATCAAAACCAGGGATATTGTTCCTGAGACTGTTCATCCACATCAATAGCAGGGCTCTTGTTCCAGAGACTGTTCATCCACATAAATATCAGGGCTATTGTTCCTGAGAATGTTCATCCACATCAAAACTTGGGCTATTGTTCCTGAGACTGGTCATCCTCACCAATAGCAGGGCTCTTGTTCCTGAGACTGTTCATCCACATCAACACCAGGGCTGTTGTTCCTGAGACTGTTCATCCACATCAAAACCAGGGCAATTTTTCCTGAGACTGTTTATCTACATCAAACCCAGGGCTATTGTTCCTGAGACTGTTCATCCACATCAACACCAGGGCTATTTTTCCTGAGACTGTTTATCTACATCAAACCCAGGGCTATTGTTCCTGAGACTGTTCATCCACATCAACAACAGGGCTGTTGTTCCTGAGACTGTTCATCCACATCAAAACCAGGGCTATTTTTCCTGAGACTGTTTATCTACATCAAACCCAGGGCTATTGTTCCTGAGACTGTTCATCCACATCAACACCAGGGCTATTGTTCCTGATACTGTTCATCCACATCAAAATCAGTGCTATTGTTCCAGAGACTGTTCATCCACATCAAAAGCAGAGCTCTTGTTCCTGAGACTGTTCATCCACATCAACATCAGGGCTATTGTTCCTGAGACTGTTCATCCACATCAAAACCAGTGCTTTTGTTCCTGAGACTGTTTATCACCATCAAAACCAGGGCTATTGTTCCTGAGACTGTTCATCCACATCAACACCAGGGCTATTGTTCCAGTGACTGTTCATCCTCAGCAACACCAGGGCTATTGTTCCCGATACTGTTCATCCACATCAACACCAGGGCTATTGTTCCTGAGATTATTCATCCACATGAAAACCAGGGCTATTGTTCCTGAGACTGTTCATCCACATCAAACCCAGGGCTATTGTTCCTGAGACTGTTCATCCACATCAATAGCAGGGCTCTTGTTCCTGAGACTGTACATCCACATCAACACCAGGGCTATTGTTCCTGAGACTGTTCATCCACATCAAAACCAGGGCTATTGTTCCTGAGACTGTTCATCCACATCAATAGCAGGGCTCTTGTTCCTGAGACTGTTAATCCACATCAACAACAAGGCTACTGTCCAGAGACTGCTCATCCACATCAAAACCAGGGCTATTGTTCCTGAGACTGTTCATCCACATCAATAGCAGGGCTTTTGTTCCTGATACTGTGCATCCACATCAAAACCAGGGCTATTGTTCCTGAGACTGTTCATCCACATCAATAGCAGTGCTCTTGTTCCTGAGACTGTTCATCCTCATCAACAGCAGGGCTATTGTTAATGCGATTGTTCATCCACATCAACACCGGGGCTATTAACCCTGAGACTGTTCATCCACATCAACACCAGGGCTATTGTTAATGCGATTGCTCATCCACATCAACACCAAGGCTATTGTTCCTGATACTGTTCATCCACATCAACCGCAGGGCTATTGTTCCTGAGACTGTTCATCCACATCAACACCAGGGCTATTGTTCCTGATACTGTTCATCCACATCAGCACCAGGGCAATTGTTCCTGAGACTGTCCATCCACAACAATAGCAGGGCTCTTGTTCCTGAGACTGTTTATCCACATCAACAACAGGGCTATTGTTCCTGAGACTGTTCATCCACATCAAAACCAGGGCTATTGTTCCTGAGACTGTTCATCCACATCAATAGCAGGGCTCTTGTTCCAGAGACTGTTCATCCACATCAACACCAGGGCTATTGTTCCTGAGACTGTTCATCCACATCAACACCAGGGCTATTGTTCCTGAGACTGTTCATCCACATCAAAACCAGTGCTTTTGTTCCTGAGACTGTTTGTCACCATCAAAACCAGGGCTATTGTTCCTGAGACTGTTCATCCACATCAACACCAGGGCTATTGTTCCAGTGGCTGTTCATCCTCATCAACACCAGGGCTATTGTTCCCGATACTGTTCATCCACATCAACACCAGGGCTATTGTTCCTGAGATTATTCATCCACATGAAAACCAGGGCTATTGTTCCTGAGACTGTTCATCCACATCAAAACCAGGGCTATTGTTTCTGAGACTGTTCATCCACATCAATAGCAGGGCTCTTGTTCCTGAGACTGTTCATCCTCATCAACACCAGGGCTATTGTTCCTGAGACTGTTCATCCACATCAAAACCAGGGCTATTGTTCCTGAGACTGTTCATCCACATCAATAGCAGGGCTCTTGTTCCTGAGACTGTTAATCCACATCAACAACAAGGCTACAGTTCCAGGGACTGTTCATCCACATCAAAACCAGGGCTATTGTTCCTGAGACTGTTCATCCACATCAATAGCAGGGCTTTTGTTCCTGAGACTGTGCATCCACATCAAAACCAGGGCTATTGTTCCTGAGAATGTTCATCCACATCAATAGCAGTGCTCTTGTTCCTGAGACTGTTCATCCTCATCAACAGCAGTGCTATTGTTCCTGAGATTGTTCATCCACATCAACACCGGGGGTATTAACCCTGAGACTGTCCATCCACATCAAAACCAGGGCTATTGTTAATGCGATTGTTCATCCACATCAACACCAGGGCTATTGTTCCTGATACTGTTCATCCACATCAACCGCAGGGCTATTGTTCCTGAGACTGTTCATCCACATCAACACCAGGGCTATTGTTCCTGATACTGTTCAACCACATCAGCACCAGGGCAATTGTTCCTGAGACTGTCCATCCACAACAATAGCAGGGCTCTTGTTCCTGAGACTGTTTATCCACATCAACAACAGGGCTATTGTTCCTGAGACTGTTCATCCACATCAAAACCAGGGCTATTGTTCCTGAGACTGTTCATCCACATCAATAGCAGGGCTCTTGTTCCAGAGACTGTTCATCCACATCAACACCAGGGCTATTGTTCCTGAGACTGTTCATCCACATCAAAACTTGGGCTATTGTCCCTGAGACTGTTCAACCTCATCAATAGCAGGGCTCTTGTTCCTGAGACTGTTCATCCACATCAACACCAGGGCTGTTGTTCCTGAGACTGTTCATCCACATCAAAACCAGGGCTATTATTCCTGAGACTGTTTATCTACATCAAAACCAGGGCTATTGTTCCTGAGACTGTTCATCCACATCAACACCAGGGCTATTGTTCCTGAGACTGTTCATCCACTTCAACACCAGGGCTATTGTTCCTGAGACTGTTCATCCACATCAACACCAGGGCTATTGTTCCTGAGACTGTTCATCCACATCAAGACCAGGGCTATTGTTCCTGAGACTTTTTATCTCCATCAAAACCAGAGCGATTGTTCCTGAGACTGTTCATCCACATCAACACCAGGTCTATTGTTCCTGTGACTGTTGATCAACATCAACACCAGGGCTATTGTTTCTGAGACTGTTCATCCACATCAACACCAGGACTATTGTTCCTGAGATTGTTCATCCACATCAACACCAGGGCTATTGTTCCTGATGCTGTTCATCCACATCAACACCAGGGCTTTTGTTCCTGAGACTGTTCATCCACATCAATAGCAGGGCTCTTGTTCCTGAGAATGTTAATCCACATCAACACCAGGGCTATTGTTCCTGAGGCTTTTCATCCACATCAAAACCAGGGCTATTATTCCTGAGACTGCTCATCCACATCAATATCAGGGCTCTTGTTCCTGAGACTGTTCATCCACATCAACACCAGGGCTATTGTTCCTGAGACTGTTCATCCACATCAAAACCAGGGCGATTGTTCCTGAGAATGTTCTTCCACCTCAAAACTTGGCCTATTGTGCCTGAGACTGTTCATCCTCATCAATAGCGGGGCTCTTGTTCCTGAGACTGTTCATCCACATCAACACCAGGGCTGTTGCTCCTGAGACTGTTCATCCACATAAAAACCTGGGCTATTGTTCCTGAGACTGTTCATCCACATTAACACCAGGGCTATTGTTCCTGAGACTGTTCATCCACATCAACACCAGGGCTATTGTTCCCGAGACTGTTCATCCACATCAATAGCAGAGCTCTTGTTCCTGAGACTGTTCATCCACATCAACACCAGGGCTATTGTTCCTGAGACTGTTCATCCACATCAAAACCAGGGCTATTGTTCCTGAGACTGTTTATCTCCATTAAAACCAGGGCTATTGTTCCTGAGACTGTTCATCCACATCAACACCAGGGCTATTGTTCCTGTGACTGTTCATCCACATCAACACCAGGGCTATTGTTCCTGAGATTGTTCATCCACATCAACACCAGGGCTATTGTTCCTGATACTGTTCATCCACATCAACACCAGGGCTATTGTTCCTGAGACTGTTCATCCACATCAAAACTAGGGCTATTGTTCCTGAGACTGTTCATCCACATCAACAGCAGTGCTCTTGTTCCTGAGACTGTTCATCCACAACAACACCAGGGCTATTGTTCCTGAGACAGTTCATCCACATCACAACCAGGGCTATTGTTCCTGAGACTGTTCATCCACATCAATATCAGGGCTCTTGTTCCTGAGAATGTTAATCCACATCAACACCAGGGCTATTGTTCCTGAGACTGTTCATCCACATCAAAACTATTGCTATTGTTCCTGAGACTGTTCATCCACATCAACACCAGGGCTATTGTTCCTGAGACTGTTCATCCACATCAAAACCAGGGCTATTGTTCCTGAGACTGTTCATCCACTTCAATAGCAGGGCTCTTGTTCCTGAGACTGTTCATCCACATCAACACAAGGGCTATTGTTCCTGAGACTGTTCATCCACATCAAAACACGGGCTATTGTTCCTGAGACTGTTCATCCACATCAAAACTCGGGCTATTGTTCCTGATACTGTTCATCCACAACAACACCAGGACTATTGTTCCTGAGTCTGTTCATCCACATCAATAGCAGGGCTCTTGTTCCTGAGACTGTTCCTCCACATCAAAACTAGGGCTATTGTTCTTGAGACTGTTCATCCACATCAATAGCAGGGCTCTTGTTCCTGAGACTGTTCATCCACATCAACACCAGGGCTATTGTTCCTGAGACTGTTCATCCACAACAATACCAGGGCAATAGTTCCTGAGATTGTTCATCCACATCAAAACCAGGGCTATTGTTCCTGAGACTGTTCATCCACATCAATAGCAGGGCTCTTGTTCCAGAGACTGTTCATCCACATCAACACCAGGGCTACTGTTCCTGAGACTGTTCATCCACATCAAAACTAGGGCTATTGTCCCTGAGACTGTTCATCCTCATCAATAGCAGGGCTCTTGTTCCTGAGACTGTTCATCCACATCAACACCAGGGCTGTTGTTCCTGAGACTGTTCATCCACATCAAAACCAGGGCTATTGTTCCTGACACTTTTCACTACATCAAAACCAGGGCTATTGTTCCTGAGACTGTTCATCCACATCAACACCAGGGCTATTGTTCCTGAGACTGTTCATCCACATCAACACCAGGGCTATTGTTCCTGAGACTGTTCATCCACATCAACACCAGGGCTATTGTTCCAGAGACTGTTCATCAACATCAAAACCAGGGCTATTGTTCCTGAGACTGTTTATCTCCATCAAAACCAGGGCGATTGTTCCTGAGACTGTTCATCCACATCAACACCAGGTCTATTGTTCCTGTGACTGTTCATCAACATCAACACCAGGGCTATTGTTCCTGAACTGATCATCCACATCAACACCACGACTATTGTTCCTGATACTGTTCATCCACATCAACAACAGGGCTTTTGTTCCTGAGACTGTTCATCCACATCAATAGCAGAGCTCTTGTTCCTGAGAATGTTAATCCACATCAACACCAGGGCTATTGTTCCTCAGAATGTTCATCCACATCAAAACCAGGGCTATTGTTCCTGATACTGTTCATCCACATCAATAGCAGGGCTCTTGTTCCTGAGACTGTTCATCCACATCAAAAACAGCGCTATTGTTCCTGAGACTGTTCATCCACATCAACACCAGGGCTATTGTTCCTGGGACTGTTCATCCACATCAATAGCAGGGCTCTTGTTCCTGAGACTGTTCATCCACATCAATAACAGGGCTCTTGTTCCTGAGACTGTTTATCCACATCAAAACCAGGGCTGTTTGTCCTGAGACTGTTCATCCACATAAAAACCTGGGCTATTGTTC
The DNA here is from genome assembly GCF_036365525.1 of Heterodontus francisci. NCBI lineage: Eukaryota > Metazoa > Chordata > Chondrichthyes > Heterodontiformes > Heterodontidae > Heterodontus > Heterodontus francisci. The sequence goes on from NC_090379.1 coordinate 130,557,333, forward strand.
CTGAGACTGTTTATCTACATCAAAACCAGGGCTATTGTTCCTGGGACTGTTCATCCACATCAATAGCAGGGCTCTTGTTCCAGAGACTGTTCATCCACATCAACACCAGGGCTGTTGTTCCTGAGACTGTTCATCCACATAAAAACCTGGGCTATTGTTCCTGAGACTGTTTATCTACATCAAAACCAGGGCTATTGTTCCTGGGACTGTTCATCCACATCAATAGCAGGGCTTTTGTTCCAGAGACTGTTCATCCACATCAATAGCAGAGCTCTTGTTCCTGATACTGTTTATCTCCATCAAAACCAGGGCTATTGTTCCTGAGACTGTTCATCCACATCAACACAAGGGCTACTGTTCCTGATACTGTTCATCCACATCAACACCAGGCCTATTTTCCTGATACTGTTCATCCACATCAACACCAGGGCTATTGTTCCTGAGACTGTTCATCCACATCAAAACAAGGGCGATTGTTCCTGAGACTGTTCATCCACATCAATAGCAGTGCTCTTGTTCCTGAGACTGATCATCCACATCAAGACCAGGGCTATTGTTCCTGAGACAGTTCATCCACATCAAAACCAGGGCTATTGTTCCTGAGACTGTTCATCCACATCAATAGCAGGGCTCTTGTTCCTGAGAATGTTAATCCACATCAACACCAGGGCTATTGTTCCTGAGACTGTTCATCCACATCAAAACAAGGGCTATTGTTCCTGAGACTGTTCATCCACATCAACACCAGGGCTATTGTTCCTGAGACTGTTCATCCACATCAAAACCAGGGCTATTGCTCCTGAGACTGTTCATCCACTTCAATAGCAGGGCTCTTGTTCCTGAGACTGTTCATCCACATCAACACAAGGGCTATTGTTCCCGAGACTGTTCATCCACTTCAAAACACGGGCTATTGTTCCTGAGACTGTTCATCCACAACAACACCAGGGCTATTGTTCCTGATACTGTTCATCCACGATAACACCAGGACTATTGTTCCTGAGTCTGTTCATCCACATGAATAGCAGGGCTCTTCTTCCTGAGACTGTTCCTCCACATCAAAACTAGGGCTATTGTTCTTGAGACTGTTCATCCACATCAACACCAGGGCTATTGTTCCTGAGACTGTTCATCCACATCAAAACCAGGGCTATTGTTCCTGAGACTGTTCTTCCACATCAATAGCAGGGCTCTTGTTCCAGAGACTGTTCATCCACATCAAAACCAGGGCGACTGTTCCTGAGACTCTTCATCCACATCAACACCAGGGCTACTGTTCCTGAGACTGTTCATCCACATCAAAACTAGGGCTATTGTCCCTGAGACTGTTCATCCTCATCAATAGCAGGGCTCTTGTTCCTGAGACTGTTCATCCACATCAACACCAGGGGTGTTGTTCCTGAGACTGTTCATCCACATCAAAACCAGGGCTATTGTTCCTGACACTTTTCACTACATCAAAACCAGGGCTATTGTTCCTGAGACTGTTCATCCACATCAACACCAGGGCTATTGTTCATGAGACTGTTCATCCACATCAACACCAGGGCTATTGTTCCTGAGACTGTTCATCCACATCAACACCAGGGCTATTGTTCCAGAGACTGTTCATCCACATCAAAACCAGGGCTATTGTTCCTGAGACTGTTTATCTCCATCAAAACCAGGGCGATTGTTCCTGAGACTGTTCATCCACATCAACACCAGGTCTATTGTTCCTGTGACTGTTCATCAACATCAACACCAGGGCTATTGTTCCTGAACTGTTCATCCACATCAACACCAGGACTATTGTTCCTGAGATTGTTCATCCACATCAACACCAGGGCTATTGTTCCTGATACTGTTCATCCACATCAACAACAGGGCTTTTGTTCCTGAGACTGTTCATCCACATCAATAGCAGAGCTCTTGTTCCTGAGAATGTTAATCCACATCAACACCAGGGCTATTGTTCCTCAGAATGTTCATCCACATCAGAACCAGGGCTATTGTTCCTGATACTGTTCATCCACATCAATAGCAGGGCTCTTGTTCCTGAGACTGTTCATCCACATCAAAACCAGCGCTATTGTTCCTGAGACTGTTCATCCACATCAACACCAGGGCTATTGTTCCTGGGACTGTTCATCCACATCAATAGCAGGGCTCTTGTTCCTGAGACTGTTCATCCACATCAATAACAGGGCTCTTGTTCCTGAGACTGTTTATCCACATCAAAACCAGGGCTGTTGTTCCTGAGACTGTTCATCCACATAAAAACCTGGGCTATTGTTCCTGAGACTGTTTATCTACATCAAAACCAGGGCTATTGTTCCTGGGACTGTTCATCCACATCAATAGCAGGGCTCTTGTTCCAGAGACTGTTCATCCACATCAACACCAGGGCTGTTGTTCCTGAGACTGTTCATCCACATAAAAACCTGGGCTATTGTTCCTGAGACTGTTTATCTACATCAAAACCAGGGCTATTGTTCCTGGGACTGTTCATCCACATCAATAGCAGGGCTTTTGTTCCAGAGACTGTTCATCCACATCAATAGCAGAGCTCTTGTTCCTGATACTGTTTATCTCCATCAAATCCAGGGCTATTGTTCCTGAGACTGTTCATCCACATCAACACCAGGGCTATTGTTCCTGATACTGTTCATCCACATCAACACCAGGCCCATTTTCCTGATGCTGTTCATCCACATCAACACCAGGGCTATTGTTCCTGAGACTGTTCATCCACATCAAAACAAGGGCGATTGTTCCTGAGACTGTTCATCCACATCAATAGCAGTGCTCTTGTTCCTGAGACTGATCATCCACATCAACACCAGGGCTATTGTTCCTGAGACAGTTCATCCACATCAAAACCAGGGCTATTGTTACTGAGATTGTTCATCCACATCAACACCAGGGCTATTAACCCTGAGACTGTTTATCCACATCAACACCAGGGCTATTGTTAATGCGATTGTTCATCCACATCAACACCAGGGCTATTGTTCCTGATACTGTTCATCCACATCAACAGCAGGGCTATTGTTCCTGAGACTGTTCATCCACATCAACACCAGGGCTATTGTTCCTGATACAGCTCATCCAGATCAACACCAGGGCTATTGTTCCTGAGACTGTTCATCCAAAACAATAGCAGAGCTCTTGTTCCTGAGACTGTTTATCCACATCAACAACAGGGCTATTGTTCCTGAGACAGTTCATCCACATCAAAACCAGGGCTATTGTTCCTGAGACTGTTCATCCCTATCAATAGCAGGGCTCTTGTTCCAGAGAATGTTCATCCACATCAACACCAGGGCTATTGTTCCTGAGACTGTTCATCCACATCAAAACTTGGGTTATTGTCCCTGAGACTGTTCATCCTCATCAATAGCAGGGCTCTTGTTCCTGAGACTGTTCATCCACATCAACACCAGGGCTGTTGTTCCTGAGACTGTTCATCCACATCAAAACCAGTGCTATTGTTCCTGAGGCTGTTTATCTACATCAAAACCAGGGCTATTGTTCCTGAGACTGTTCATCCACATCAACACCAGGGCTCTTGTTCCAGAGACTGTTCATCCACATCAACACCAGGGCTGTTGTTCCTGAGACTGTTCATCCATATCAAAACCAGGGCTATTGGCCCTGAGACTGTTCATCCTCATCAACACCAGGGCTCTTGTTCCAGAAAATGTACATCCACATCAACACCAGGGCTGTTGTTCCTGAGACTGTTCATCCATGTCAAAACCAGGGCTCTTGTTCCTGAGACTGTTCATCCACATCAACACCAGGGCTCTTGTTCCTGATACTGTTCATCCACATCAACACCAGGGCTGTTTTCCTGAGACTGTTCATCCACATCAAAACCAGGGCTATTGTTCCTGGGACTGTTTATCTCCATCAAAACCAGGGCGATTGTTCCTGAGACTGTTCATCCACATCAACACCAGGTCTATTGTTCCTGTGACTGTTCATCAACATCAACACCAGGGCTATTGTTCCTGATACTGTTCATCCACATCAACACCAGGGCTATTGTTAATGCGATTGTTCATCCACATCAACACCAGGGCTATTGTTCCTGATACTGTTCATCCACATCAACAGCAGGGCTATTGTTCCTGAGACTGTTCATCCACATCAACACCAGGGCTATTGTTGCTGATACTGTTCATCCACATCAACACCAGGGCTATTTCTCCTGAGACTGTTCATCCACATCAATAGCAGGGCTCTTGTTCCAGAGAATGTTCATCCACATCAACTCCAGGGCTTTTGTTCCTGAGACTGTTCATCCACATCAACACCAGGGTTATTGTTCCTGAGACGGTTCATCCACATCAACACCAGGGCTATTGTTCCTGAGACTGTTCATCCACATCAACACCAGGGCTATTGTTCCTGAGACGGTTCATCCACATCAACACCAGGGCTATTGTTCCTGAGACTGTTCATCCACATCAACACCAGGGCTATTGTTCCAGAGACTGTTCATCCACCTCAAAACCAGGGCTATTGTTCCTGAGAATGTTTACCTCCATCAAAACCAGGGCGATTGTTCCTGAGACTGATCATCCACATCAACACCAGGTCTATTGTTCCTGTGACAGTTCATCAACATCAATACCAGGGCTATTGTTCCTGATACTGTTCATCCACATCAACACCAGGGCTTTTGTTCCTGAGACTGTTCATCCACATCAACACCAGGGCTATTGTTCCTGAGACTTTTCATCCGCATCAAAACCAGGGCTATTGATCCTGAGACTGTTCATCCACATCAATAGCAGGGCTCTTGTTCTTGAGACTGTTATTCCGCATCAACACAAGGGCTATTGTTCCTGAGACAGTTCATCCACATCAAAACCAGCGCTATTGTTCCTGAGACTGTTCATCCACAACAGCACCAGGGCTATTGTTCCTGGGACTGTTCATCCACATCAATAGCAGGGCTCTTGTTCCTGAGACTGTTCATCCACATCAATAGCAGGGCTCTTGTTCCTGAGACTGTTTATCCACATCAACAACAGGGCTGTTGTTCCTGAGACTGTTCATCCACATCAAAACCAGGGCTATTGTTCCTGAGACTGTTCATCCACATCAAAACCTGGGCTATTGTTCCTGAGACTGTTCATCCTCATCAATAGCAGGGCTCTTGTTCCTGAGACTGTTCATCCACATCAACACCAGGGCTGTTTTCCTGAGACTGTTCATCCACATCAAAACCAGGGCTATTGTTCCTGAGACTGTTTATCTCCATCAAAACCAGTGCGATTGTTCCTGAGACTGTTCATCCACATCAACACCAGGTCTATTGTTCCTGTGACTGTTCATCAACATCAACACCAGGGCTATTGTTCCTGATACTGTTTATCCACATCAACACCAGGGCTATTGTTAATGCGATTGTTCATCCACATCAAGACCAGGGCTATTGTTCCTGAGACTGTTCATCCACATCAACACCTGGGCTATTGTTGATGATACTGTTCATCCACATCAACACCTGGGCTATTTCTCCTGAGACTGTACATCCACATCAATAGCAGGGCTCTTGTTCCAGAGAATGTTCATCCACATCAACTCCAGGGCTATTGTTCCTGAGACTGTTCATCCACATCAAAACTTGGGCTATTGTCCCTGAGAGTGTTCATCCTCATCAATAGCAGGGATATTGTTCCTGAGACTGTTCATCCACATCAACACCAGGGCTGTTGTTCCTGAGACTGTTCATCCACATCAAAACCAGGGCTATTCTTCTTGAGGCTGTTTATCTACATCAAAACCAGGGCTATTGTTCCTGAGACTGTTCATCGACATCAACACCAGGGCTATTGTTCCTGAGACGGTTCATCCACATCAACACCAGGGCTATTTTTCCTGAGACTATTCATCCACATCAACACCAGGGCTATTGTTCCAGAGACTGTTCATCCACCTCAAAACCAGGGCTATTGTTCCTGAGACTGTTTATCTCCATCGAAACCAGGGCGATTGGTCCCGAGACTGTTCATCCACATCAACACCAGGTCTATTGTTCCTGTGACTGTTCATCAACATCAACACCAGGGCTATTGTTCCTGATAATGTTCATCCACATCAACACCAGTGCTTTTGTTCCTGAGACTGTTCATCCACATCAATTGCAGGGCTCTTGTTCCTGAGACTGTTAATCCACATCAACACCAGGGCTATTGTTCCTGAGACTTTTCATCCACATCAAAACCAGGGCTATTGTTCCTGAGACTGTTCATCCACATCAATAGCAGGGCTCTTGTTCCTGAGACTGTTCATCCACATCAAAACCAGGGCTATTGTTCCTGAGACAGTTCATCCACATCAAAACCAGCGCTATTGTTCCTGAGACTGTTCATCCACATCAACACCAGGGCTATTGTTCCTGGGACTGTTCATCCACATCAATAGCAGGGCTCTTGTTCCTGAGACTGTTTATCCACATCAACAACAGGGCTGTTGTTCCTGAGACTGTTCATCCACATCAAAACCAGTGCTATTGTTCCTGAGACTGTTCATCCACATCAAAACTTGGGCTGTTGTTCCTGAGACTGTTCATCCACATCAATAGCAGGGCTCTTGTTCCTGAGACTGTTTATCCACATCAACAACAGGGCTGTTGTTCCTGAGACTGTTCATCCACATCAACACCAGGGCTATTGTTTAAGAGACTGTTCATCCACATCAACACCAGTGCTATTGTTCCAGAGACTGTTCATCCACATCAATAGCAGAGCTCTTGTTACTGACACTGTTCATCCACATCAACACCAGGGCTATTGTTCCTGAGACTGTTCATCCACATCAAAACCAGGGCTATTGTTCCTGAGACTGTTTATCTCCATCAAAACCAGGGCTATTGTTCCTGAGACTGTTCATCCACATCAAAACTTGGGCTGTTGTTCCTGAGACTGTTCATCCACATCAATAGCAGGGCTCCTGTTCCTGAGACTGTTTATCCACATCAACAACAGGGCTATTGTTCCTGATACTGTTCATCAACATCAACACCAGGGCTATTGTTCCTGAGACTGTTCATCCACATCAAAACCAGAGCTATTGTTCCTGAGACTGTTCTTCCACATCAACACCAGGGCTATTGTTCCTGAGACTGTTCATCCACATCATAAACCATGGCTATTGTTCCTGAGACTGTTCATCCACATCAATAGCAGGGCTCTTGTTCCAGTGACTGTTTTTCCACATCAAAACCAGGGCTATTGTTCCTGAGACTGTTCATCCACATCAACACCAGGGCTATTGTTCCTGATACTGTTCATCCACAACAAAACCAGGGCTATTGTTCCAGAGACTGTTCATCCACATCAATATCAGGGCTCTATTTCCTGAGACTGTTCCCCCACATCAAAACCAGGGCTATTGTTCTTGAGACTTTTCATCCACATCAACACCAGGGCTATTGTTCCTGAGACTGTTCATCCACAACAACACCAGGCCTATTGTTCCTGAGATTGTTCATCCACATCAACACCAGGGCTATTGTTCCTGAGACTGTTCATCCACATCAAAACCACGGCTATTGTTCCTGAGACTGTTCATCCACATCAATGGCAGGGCTCTTGTTCGAGAGACTGTTCATCCACTTCAAAACCAGGGCTATTGTTCCTGAGACACTTTATCTACATCAAAACCAGGCCTATTGTTCCTGAGACTCTTCATCCACATCCACACCAGGGCTATTGTTCCTGAGACTGTTCATCCACATCAATACCAGGGCAATTGTTCCTGATACTGTTCTTCCACATCAACACCAGGGCTATTGTTCCTGAGACTTTTCATCCACATCAAAACCAGGGCTATTGTTCCTGAGACTGTTCATCCATATCAATAGCAGGGCTATTGTTCCTGAGACTGTTCATCCACATCAAAACTGGGGCTATTGTTCCTGAGACTGTTCATCCACATCAATAGCATGGCTCTTGTTCCTGAGACTGTTCATCCACATCAAAACCAGGGCTATTGTTCCTGAGACTGTTCATCCTCAACAACACCAGGGCTATTGTTCCTGAGATTGTTCATCCACATCAACACCAGGGCTATTGTCCCTGAGACTGCTCATCCACAACAACACCAGGGCTAATTTTCCTGCGATTGTTCATCCACATCAACTCAAGGGCTATTGTTCCTGTTACTGTTCATCCACATCAACACCAGGGCTATTGTTCCTGAGACTGTTCATCCACATCAACACCAGGGCTATTGTTCTTGAGACTGTTCATCCACATCAATAGCAGGGCTCTTGTTCCTGAGACTGTTCATCCACATCAAAACCAGGGCTATTGTTCCTGAGACTGTTCATCCACATCAACACCAGGGCTATTGTTCCTGAGACTGTTCATCCTCAACAACACCAGAGCTATTGTTCCTGAGATTGTTCATCCACATCAACACCAGGGCTATTGTCCCTGAGACTGCTCATCCACAACAACACCAGGGCTAATTTTCCTGCGATTGTTCATCCACATCAACTCAAGGGCTATTGTTCCTGATACTCTTCATCCACATCAACACCAGGGCTATTGTTCCTGAGACTGTTCATCCACATCAACACCAGGGCTATTGCTCCTGAGACTGTTCATCCACATCAACACCAGGGCTATTGTTGCTGATACTGTTCATCCACATCAACACCAGGGCTATTGTTCCTGAGACTGTTCATCCACATCAACACCAGGGCTATTGTTCCTGATATTGTTCATCCACATCAACACCAGGGCTATTGTTCCTGATACTGTTCATCAACATCAACACCAGGGCTATTGTTTCTGAGACTGTTCATCCACATCAAAACCAGGGCTATTGTTCCTGAGACTGTTCATCCACATCAACACCAGGGCTATTGTTCCTGAGACTGTTCATCCACATCATAAACCATGGCTATTGTTCCTGAGATTGTTCATCCACATCAGCACAAGCGTTATTGTTCCACAGATTGTTCATCCACATCAGCACAAGGGTTATTGTTCCTGAGACTGTTCATCCACATCAACACCAGGGCTATTGTTCCTGAGATTGTTCATCCACATCAGCACAAGGGTTATTGTTCCTGAGACTGTTCATCCACAACAACACCAGGGCTATTGTTCTTGAGACTGTTCATCCACATCAATAGCAGTGCTCTTGTTCCTGAGACTGTTCATCCACATCAACACCAGGGCTATTGTTCCTGAGACAGTTCATCCACAACAAAACCAGGGCTCTTGTTCCTGAGACTGTTTATCTACATCAAAACCAGGGCTATTGTTCCTGAGACTGTTCATCCACATCAACACAAGGGCTATTGTTCCTGAGACTGTTCATCCACATCAACACCAGGGCTATTGTTGCTGATACTGTTCATCCACATCAACACCAGGGCTATTGTTCCTGAGACTGTTCATCCACATCAACACCAGGGCTATTGTTCCTGATATTGTTCATCCACATCAACACCAGGGCTATTGTTCCTGATACTGTTCATCAACATCAACACCAGGGCTATTGTTCCTGAGACTGTTCATCCACATCAAAACCAGAGCTATTGTTCCTGAGACTGTTCATCCACATCAACACCAGGGCTATTGTTCCTGAGACTGTTCATCCACATCATAAACCATGGCTATTGTTCCTGAGACTGTTCATCCACATCAATAGCAGGGCTCTTGTTCCAGTGACTGTTTTTCTACATCAAAACCAGGGCTATTGTTCCTGAGACTGTTCATCCACATCAACACCAGGGCTATTGTTCCTGATACTGTTCATCCACAACAAAACCAGGGCTATTGTTCCAGAGACTGTTCATCCACATCAATAGCAGGGCTCTATTTCCTGAGACTGTTCCCCCACATCAAAACCAGGGCTATTGTTCTTGAGACTTTTCATCCACATCAACACCAGGGCTATTGTTCCTGAGACTGTTCATCCGCAACAACACCAGGCCTATTGTTCCTGAGATTGTTCATCCACATCAACACCAGGGCTATTGTTCCTGAGACTGTTCATCCACATCAAAACCACGGCTATTGTTCCTGAGACTGTTCATCCACATCAATGGCAGGGCTCTTGTTCGAGAGACTGTTCATCCACTTCAAAACCAGGGCTATTGTTCCTGAGACACTTTATCTACATCAAAACCAGGCCTATTGTTCCTGAGACTCTTCATCCACATCCACACCAGGGCTATTGTTCCTGAGACTGTTCATCCACATCAATACCAGGGCAATTGTTCCTGATACTGTTCTTCCACATCAACACCAGGGCTATTGTTCCTGAGACTGTTCATCCACATCAAAACCAGGGCTATTGTTCCTGAGACTGTTCATCCATATCAATAGCAGGGCTATTGTTCCTGAGACTGTTCATCCACATCAAAACTGGGGCTATTGTTCCTGAGACTGTTCATCCACATCAATAGCAGGGCTCTTGTTCCTGAGACTGTTCATCCACATCAAAACCAGGGCTATTGTTCCTGAGACTGTTCATCCTCAACAACACCAGGGCTATTGTTCCTGAGATTGTTCATCCACATCAACACCAGGGCTATTGTCCCTGAGACTGCTCATCCACAACAACACCAGGGCTAATTTTCCTGCGATTGTTCATCCACATCAACTCAAGGGCTATTGTTCCTGTTACTGTTCATCCACATCAACACCAGGGCTATTGTTCCTGAGACTGTTCATCCACATCAACACCAGGGCTATTGTTCTTGAGACTGTTCATCCACATCAATAGCAGGGCTCTTGTTCCTGAGACTGTTCATCCACATCAAAACCAGGGCTATTGTTCCTGAGACTGTTCATCCACATCAACACCAGGGCTATTGTTCCTGAGACTGTTCATCCTCAACAACACCAGAGCTATTGTTCCTGAGATTGTTCATCCACATCAACACCAGGGCTATTGTCCCTGAGACTGCTCATCCACAACAACACCAGGGCTAATTTTCCTGCGATTGTTCATCCACATCAACTCAAGGGCTATTGTTCCTGATACTGTTCATCCACATCAACACCAGGGCTATTGTTCCTGAGACTGTTCATCCACATCAACACCAGGGCTATTGCTCCTGAGACTGTTCATCCACATCAACACCAGGGCTATTGTTGCTGATACTGTTCATCCACATCAACACCAGGGCTATTGTTCCTGAGACTGTTCATCCACATCAACACCAGGGCTATTGTTCCTGATATTGTTCATCCACATCAACACCAGGGCTATTGTTCCTGATACTGTTCATCAACATCAACACCAGGGCTATTGTTTCTGAGACTGTTCATCCACATCAAAACCAGGGCTATTGTTCCTGAGACTGTTCATCCACATCAACACCAGGGCTATTGTTCCTGAGACTGTTCATCCACATCATAAACCATGGCTATTGTTCCTGAGACTGTTCATCCACATCAATAGCAGGGCTCTTGTTCCAGTGACTGTGTTTCTACATCAAAACCAGGGCTATTGTTCCTGAGACTGTTCATCCACATCAACACCAGGGCTATTGTTCCTGATACTGTTCATCCACAACAAAATCAGGGCTATTGTTCCAGAGACTGTTCATCCACATCAATAGCAGGGCTCTATTTCCTGAGACTGTTCCCCCACATCAAAACCAGGGCTATTGTTCTTGAGACTTTTCATCCACATCAACACCAGGGCTATTGTTCCTGAGACTGTTCATCCACAACAACACGAGGCCTATTGTTCCTGAGATTGTTCATCCACATCACCACCAGGGCTATTGTTCTTGAGACTGTTCATCCACATCAATAGCAGTGCTCTTGTTCCTGAGACTGTTCATCCACATCAACACCAGGGCTATTGTTCCTGAGACAGTTCATCCACAACAAAACCAGGGCTCTTGTTCCTGAGACTGTTTATCTACATCAAAACCAGGGCTATTGTTCCTGAGACTGTTCATCTACATCAACACAAGGGCTATTGTTCCTGAGACTGTTCATCCACATCAACACCAGGGCTATTGTTGCTGATACTGTTCATCCACATCAACACCAGGGCTATTGTTCCTGAGACTGTTCATCCACATCAACACCAGGGCTATTGTTCCTGATATTGTTCATCCACATCAACACCAGGGCTATTGTTCCTGATACTGTTCATCCACATCAAAACCAGGGCTATTGTTCCTGAGACTGTTCATCCACATCAACAACAGGGCTATTGTTCCTGAGACTGTTCATCCACATCATAAACCATGGCTATTGTTCCTGAGACTGTTCATCCACATCAATAGCAGGGCTCTTGTTCCAGTGACTGTTTTTCTACATCAAAACCAGGGCTATTGTTCCTGAGACTGTTCATCCACATCAAAACCAGGGCTATTGTTCCTGAGACTGTTCATCCACAACAAAACCAGGGCTATTGTTCCAGAGACTGTTCATCCACATCAATAGCAGGGCTCTATTTCCTGAGACTGTTCCCCCACATCAAAACCAGGGCTATTGTTCTTGAGACTTTTCATCCTCATCAACACCAGGGCTATTGTTCCTGAGACTGTTCATCCACAACAACACCAGGCCTATTGTTCCTGAGATTGTTCATCCACATCACCACCAGGGCTATTGTTCTTGAGACTGTTCATCCACATCAATAGCAGTGCTCTTGTTCCTGAGACTGTTCATCCACATCAACACCAGGGCTATTGTTCCTGAGACAGTTCATCCACAACAAAACCAGGGCTCTTGTTCCTGAGACTGTTTATCTACATCAAAACCAGGACTATTGTTCCTGAGACTGTTCATCCACATCAACACAAGGGCTATTGTTCCTGAGACTGTTCATCCACATCAACACCAGGGCTATTGTTGCTGATACTGTTCATCCACATCAACACCAGGGCTATTGTTCCTGAGACTGTTCATCCACATCAACACCAGGGCTATTGTTCCTGATATTGTTCATCCACATCAACACCAGGGCTATTGTTCCTGATACTGTTCATCAACATCAACACCAGGGCTATTGTTCCTGAGACTGTTCATCCACATCAAAACCAGGGCTATTGTTCCTGAGACTGTTCATCCACATCAACACCAGGGCTATTGTTCCTGAGACTGTTCATCCACATCATAAACCATGGCTATTGTTCCTGAGACTGTTCATCCACATCAGTAGCAGTGCTCTTGTTCCAGTGACTGTTTTTCTACATCAAAACCAGGGCTATTGTTCCTGAGACTGTTCATCCACATCAACACCAGGGCTATTGTTCCTGATACTGTTCATCCACAACAAAACCAGGGCTATTGTTCCTGATACTGTTCTTCCACATCAACACCAGGGCTATTGTTCCTGAGATTGTTCATCCACATCACCACCAGGGCTATTGTTCTTGAGACTGTTCATCCACATCAATAGCAGTGCTCTTGTTCCTGAGACTGTTCATCCACATCAACACCAGGGCTATTGTTCCTGAGACAGTTCATCCACAACAAAACCAGGGCTCTTGTTCCTGAGACTGTTTATCTACATCAAAACCAGGGCTATTGTTCCTGAGACTGTTCATCCACATCAACACAAGGGCTATTGTTCCTGAGACTGTTCATCCACATCAACACCAGGGCTATTGTTGCTGATACTGTTCATCCACATCAACACCAGGGCTATTGTTCCTGAGACTGTTCATCCACATCAACACCAGGGCTATTGTTCCTGATATTGTTCATCCACATCAACACCAGGGCTATTGTTCCTGATACTGTTCATCAACATCAACACCAGGGCTATTGTTCCTGAGACTGTTCATCCACATCAAAACCAGGGCTATTGTTCCTGAGACTGTTCATCCACATCAACACCAGGGCTATTGTTCCTGAGACTGTTCATCCACATCATAAACCATGGCTATTGTTCCTGAGACTGTTCATCCACATCAATAGCAGGGCTCTTGTTCCAGTGACTGTTTTTCTACATCAAAACCAGGGCTATTGTTCCTGAGACTGTTCATCCACATCAACACCAGGGCTATTGTTCCTGATACTGTTCATCCACAACAAAACCAGGGCTATTGTTCCAGAGACTGTTCATCCACATCAATAGCAGGGCTCTATTTCCTGAGACTGTTCCCCCACATCAAAACCAGGGCTATTGTTCTTGAGACTTTTCATCCACATCAACACCAGGGCTATTGTTCCTGAGACTGTTCATCCACAACAACACCAGGCCCATTGTTCCTGAGACTGTTCATCCACATCAACACCAGGGCTATTGTTCCTGAGACTGTTCATCCACATCAAAACCACGGCTATTGTTCCTGAGACTGTTCATCCACATCAATGGCAGGGCTCTTGTTCGAGAGACTGTTCATCCACTTCAAAACCAGGGCTATTGTTCCTGAGACACTTTATCTACATCAAAACCATGCCTATTGTTCCTGAGACTCTTCATCCACATCCACACCAGGGCTATTGTTCCTGAGACTGTTCATCCACATCAATACCAGGGCAATTGTTCCTGATACTGTTCTTCCACATCAACACCAGGGCTATTGTTCCTGAGACTGTTCATCCACATCAAAACCATGGCTATTGTTCCTGAGACTGTTCATCCATATCAATAGCAGGGCTATTGTTCCTGAGACTGTTCATCCACATCAAAACTGGGGCTATTGTTCCTGAGACTGTTCATCCACATCAATAGCAGGGCTCTTGTTCCTGAGACTGTTCATCCACATCAAAACCAGGGCTATTGTACCTGAGACTGTTCATCCACATCAACAGCAGGGCTATTGTTCCTGAGACTGTTCATCCTCAACAACACCAGGGCTATTGTTCCTGAGATTGTTCATCCACATCAACACCAGGGCTATTGTCCCTGAGACTGCTCATCCACAACAACACCAGGGCTAATTTTCCTGCGATTGTTCATCCACATCAACTCAAGGGCTATTGTTCCTGTTACTGTTCATCCACATCAACACCATTGCTATTGTTCCTGAGACTGTTCATCCACATCAACACCAGGGCTATTGTTCTTGAGACTGTTCATCCACATCAATAGCAGGGCTCTTGTTCCTGAGACTGTTCATCCACATCAAAACCAGGGCTATTGTTCCTGAGACTGTTCATCCACATCAACAGCAGGGCTATTGTTCCTGAGACTGTTCATCCTCAACAACACCAGAGCTATTGTTCCTGAGATTGTTCATCCACATCAACACCAGGGCTATTGTCCCTGAGACTGCTCATCCACAACAACACCAGGGCTAATTATCCTGCGATTGTTCATCCACATCAACTCAAGGGCTATTGTTCCTGATACTGTTCATCCACATCAACACCGGGGCTATTGTTCCTGAGACTGTTCATCCACATCAACACCAGGGCTATTGCTCCTGAGACTGTTCATCCACAGCTATAGCAGGGCTCTTGTTCCTGAGACTGTTTATCCACATCAACAACAGTGCTATTGTTCCTGAGACAGTTCATCCACATCAAAACCAGGGCTATTGTTCCTGAGACTGTTCATCCACATCAATAGCAGGGCTCTTGTTCGAGAGACTGTTCATCCACATCAACATCAGGGCTATTGTTCCTGAGACTGTTCATCAACATCAACACCAGGGCTATTGTTCCTGATACTGTTCATCCACATCAAAGCCAGGGCTATTGTTCCTGAGACTGTTCATCCACATCAACAACAGGGCTATTGTTCCTGAGACTGTTCATCCACATCAACACCAGTGCTATTGTTCCTGAGACTGTTCATCCACATCAAAATCAGGGCTATTGTTCTAGAGGCTGTTCATCCACATCAATAGCAGAGCTATTGTTCCTGAGACTGTTCATCCACATCAACACCAGGGCTCTTGTTCCTGAGACTGTTTATCTACATCAAAACCAGTGCTATTGTTCCTGAGACTGTTCATCCACATCAACACAAGGGCTATTGTTCCTGAGACTGTTCATCCACATCAACACCAGGGCTATTGTTGCTGATACTGTTCATCCACATCAACACCAGGGCTATTGTTCCTGAGACTGTTCATCCACATCAACACCAGGGCTATTGTTCCTGATATTGTTCATCCACATCAACACCAGGGCTATTGTTCCTGATACTGTTCATTAGCATCAACACCAGGGCTATTGTTCCTGAGACTGTTCATCCACATCAAAACCAGGGCTATTGTTCCTGAGACTGTTCATCCACATCAACACCAGGGCTATTGTTCCTGAGACTGTTTTTCGACATCAAAACCAGGGCTATTGTTCCTGAGACCATTCATCCACATCAACACCAGGGCTATTGTTCCTGATACTGTTCATCCACAACAAAACCAGGGCTATTGTTCCAGAGACTGTTCATCCACATCAATAGCAGGGCTCTATTTCCTGAGACTTTTCCCCCACATCAAAACCAGGGCTATTGTTCTTGAGACTTTTCATCCACATCAACACCAGGGCTATTGTTCCTGAGACTGTTCATCCACAACAACACCAGGCCTATTGTTCCTGAGATTGTTCATCCACATCAACACCAGGGCTATTGTTCCTGAGACTGTTCATCCACATCAAAACCACGGCTATTGTTCCTGAGACTGTTCATCCACATCAATGGCAGGGCTCTTGTTCGAGAGACTGTTCATCCACTTCAAAACCAGGGCTATTGTACCTGAGACACTTTATCTGCATCAAAACCATGCCTATTGTTCCTGAGACTCTTCATCCACATCCACACCAGGGCTATTGTTCCTGAGACTGTTCATCCACATCAACACCAGGGCAATTGTTCCTCATACTGTTCTTCCACATCAACACCAGGGCTATTGTTCCTGAGAATGTTCATCCACATCAAAACCAGGGCTATTGTTCCTGAGACTGTTCATCCATATCAATAGCAGGGCTCTTGTTCCTGAGACTGTTCATCCACATCAAAACCAGGGCTATTGTTCCTGAGACTGTTCATCCACATCAACAGCAGGGCTATTGTTCCTGAGACTGTTCATCCTCAACAACACCAGGGCTATTGTTCCTGAGATTGTTCATCCACAACAACACATGGGCTATTGTCCCTGAGACTGCTCATCCACAACAACACCAGGGCTAATTTTCCTGCGATTGTTCATCCACATCAACTCAAGGGCTATTGTTCCTGAGACTGTTCATCCACATAAAAACCTGGGCTATTGTTCCTGAGACTGTTTATCTACATCAAAACCAGGGCTATTGTTCCTGGGACTGTTCATCCACATCAATAGCAGGGCTCTTGTTCCAGAGACTGTTCATCCACATCAACACCAGGGCTGTTGTTCCTGAGACTGTTCATCCACATAAAAACCTGGGCTATTGTTCCTGAGACTGTTTATCTACATCAAAACCAGGGCTATTGTTCCTGGGACTGTTCATCCACATCAATAGCAGGGCTTTTGTTCCAGAGACTGTTCATCCACATCAATAGCAGAGCTCTTGTTCCTGATACTGTTTATCTCCATCAAAACCAGGGCTATTGTTCCTGAGACTGTTCATCCACATCAACACGAGGGCTATTGTTCCTGATACTGTTCATCCACATCAACACCAGGGTTATTTTCCTGATACTGTTCATCCACATCAACACCAGGGCTATTGTTCCTGAGACTGTTCATCCACATCAAAACAAGGGCGATTGTTCCTGAGACTGTTCATCCACATCAATAGCAGTGCTCTTGTTCCTGAGACTGATCATCCACATCAACACCAGGGCTATTGTTCCTGAGACAGCTCATCCACATCAAAACCAGGGCTATTGTTCCTGAGACTGTTCATCCACATCAATAGCAGGGCTCTTGTTCCTGAGAATGTTAATCCACATCAACACCAGGGCTATTGTTCCTGAGACTGTTCATCCACATCAAAACAAGGGCTATTGTTCCTGAGACTGTTCATCCACATCAACACCAGGGCTATTGTTCCTGAGACTGTTCATCCACATCAAAACCAGGGCTATTGCTCCTGAGACTGTTCATCCACTTCAATAGCAGGGCTCTTGTTCCTGAGACTGTTCATCCACATCAACACAAGGGCTATTGTTCCCGAGACTGTTCATCCACATCAAAACACGGGCTATTGTTCCTGAGACTGTTCATCCACAACAACACCAGGGCTATTGTTCCTGATACTGTTCATCCACGATAACACCAGGACTATTGTTCCTGAGTCTGTTCATCCACATGAATAGCAGGGCTCTTGTTCCTGAGACTGTTCCTCCACATCAAAACTAGGGCTATTGTTCTTGAGACTGTTCATCCACATCAATAGCAGGGCTCTTGTTCCTGAGACTGTTCATCCACATCAACACCAGGGCTATTGTTCCTGAGACTGTTCATCCACAACAATACCAGGGCAATAGTTCCTGAGATTGTTCATCCACATCAACACCAGGGCTATTGTTCCTGAGACTGTTCATCCACATCAAAACCAGGGCTATTGTTCCTGAGACTGTTCTTCCACATCAATAGCAGGGCTCTTGTTCCAGAGACTGTTCATCCACATCAAAACCAGGGCGATTGTTCCTGAGACTCTTCATCCACATCAACACCAGGGCTATTGTTCCTGAGACTGTTCATCCACATCAACAGCAGGGCTATTGTTCCTGAGAATGTTCTTCCACATCAACACCAGGGCTATTGTTCCTAAGACTGTTCATCCACATCAAAACCAGGGCTATTGTTCCTGAGACTGTTCATCCACATCAATAGCAGGGCTCTTGTTCCTGAGACTGTTCATCCACATCAACACCAGGGCTATTGTTCCTGAGACTGTTCATCCACATCAAAACCAGGGCTATTGTTCCTGAGACTGTTCATCCACATCAATGGCAGGGCTCTTGTTCCTGAGACTGTGCATTCACATCAAAACCAGGGCTATTGTTCCTGAGACTGTTCATCCACATCAATAGCAGTGCTCTTGTTCCTGAGACAGTTCATCCACATCAACACCAGGGCTATTGTTACTGAGATTGTTCATCCACATCAACACCGAGGCTATTAACCCTGAGACTGTTTATCCACATCAACACCAGGGCTATTGTTAATGCGATTGTTCATCCACATCAACACCAGGGCTATTGTTCCTGATACTGTTCATCCACATCAACAGCAGGGCTATTGTTCCTGAGACTGTTCATCCACATCAACACCAGGGCTATTGTTCCTGATACAGCTCATCCAGATCAACACCAGGGCTATTGTTCCTGAGACTGTTCATCCAAAACAATAGCAGAGCTCTTGTTCCTGAGACTGTTTATCCACATCAACAATAGGGCTATTGTTCCTGAGACAGTTCATCCACATCAAAACCAGGGCTATTGTTCCTGAGACTGTTCATCCCTATCAATAGCAGGGCTCTTGTTCCAGAGAATGTTCATCCACATCAACACCAGGGCTATTGTTCCTGAGACAGTTCATCCACATCAAAACTTGGGTTATTGTCCCTGAGACTGTTCATCCTCATCAATAGCAGGGCTCTTGTTCCTGAGACTGTTCATCCACATCAACACCAGGGCTGTTGTTCCTGAGACTGTTCATCCACATCAAAACCAGGGCTATTGATCCTGAGGCTGTTTATCTACATCAAAACCAGGGCTATTGTTCCTGAGACTGTTCATCCACATCAACACCAGGGCTCTTGTTCCAGAGACTGTTCATCCACATCAACACCAGGGCTGTTGTTCCTGAGACTGTTCATCCATATCAAAACCAGGGCTATTGGCCCTGAGACTGTTCATCCTCATCAACACCAGGGCTCTTGTTCCAGAGAATGTACATCCACATCAACACCAGGGCTGTTGTTCCTGAGACTGTTCATCCATGTCAAAACCAGGGCTCTTGTTCCTGAGACTGTTCATCCACATCAACACCAGGGCTCTTGTTCCTGATACTGTTCATCCACATCAACACCAGGGCTGTTTTCCTGAGACTGTTCATCCACATCAAAACCAGGGCTATTGTTCCTGGGACTGTTTATCTCCATCAAAACCAGGGCGATTGTTCCTGAGACTGTTCATCCACATCAACACCAGGTCTATTGTTCCTGTGACTGTTCATCAACATCAACACCAGGGCTATTGTTCCTGATACTGTTCATCCACATCAACACCAGGGCTATTGTTAATGCGATTGTTCATCCACATCAACACCAGGGCTATTGTTCCTGATACTGTTCATCCACATCAACAGGAGGGCTATTGTTCCTGAGACTGTTCATCCACATCAACACCAGGGCTATTGTTGCTGATATTGTTCATCCACATCAACACCAGGGCTATTTCTCCTGAGACTGTACATCCACATCAATAGCAGGGCTCTTGTTCCAGAGAATGTTCATCCACATCAACTCCAGGGCTTTTGTTCCTGAGACTGTTCATCCACATCAACACCAGGGTTATTGTTCCTGAGACGGTTCATCCACATCAACACCAGGGCTATTGTTCCTGAGAATGTTCATCCACATCAACACCAGGGCTATTGTTCCTGAGACGTTTCATCCACATCAACACCAGGGCTATTGTTCCTGAGACTGTTCATCCACATCAACACCAGGGCTATTGTTCCAGAGACTGTTCATCCACCTCAAAACCAGGGCTATTGTTCCTGAGAATGTTTACCTCCATCAAAACCAGGGCGATTGTTCCTGAGACTGTTCATCCACATCAACACCAGGTCTATTGTTCCTGTGACTGTTCATCAACATCAACACCAGGGCTATTGTTCCTGATACTGTTCATCCACATCAACACCAGGGCTTTTGTTCCTGAGACTGTTCATCCACATCAACACCAGGGCTATTGTTCCTGAGACTTTTCATCCACATCAAAACCAGGGCTATTGATCCTGAGACTGTTCATCCACATCAATAGCAGGGCTCTTGTTTTGAGACTGTTATTCCGCATCAACACCAGGGCTATTGTTCCTGAGACAGTTCATCCACATCAAAACCAGCGCTATTGTTCCTGAGACTGTTCATCCACATCAGCACCAGGGCTATTTTTCCTGGGACTGTTCATCCACATCAATAGCAGGGCTCTTGTTCCTGAGACTGTTCATCCACATCAATAGCAGGGCTCTTGTTCCTGAGACTGTTTATCCACATCAACAACAGGGCTGTTGTTCCTGAGACTGTTCATCCACATCAAAACCAGGGCTATTGTTCCTGAGACTGTTCATCCACATCAAAACTTGGGCTATTGTTCCTGAGACTGTTCATCCTCATCAATAGCAGGGCTCTTGTTCCTGAGACTGTTCATCCACATCAACACCAGGGCTGTTTTCCTGAGACTGTTCATCCACATCAAAACCAGGGCTATTGTTCCTGAGACTGTTTATCTCCATCAAAACCAGTGCGATTGTTCCTGAGACTGTTCATCCACATCAACACCAGGTCTATTGTTCCTGTGACTGTTCATCAACATCAACACCAGGGCTATTGTTCCTGATAGTGTTCATCCACATCAACACCAGGGCTATTGTTAATGCGATTGTTCATCCACATCAACACCAGGGCTATTGTTCCTGAGACTGTTCATCCACATCAACACCAGGGCTATTGTTGCTGATACTGTTCATCCACATCAACACCTGGGCTATTTCTCCTGAGACTGTACATCCACATCAATAGCAGGGCTCTTGTTCCAGAGAATGTTCATCCACATCAACTCCAGTGCTATTGTTCCTGAGACTGTTCATCCACATCAAAACTTGGGCTATTGTCCCTGAGACTGTTCATCCTCATCAATAGCAGGGATATTGTTCCTGAGACTGTTCATCCACATCAACACCAGGGCTGTTGTTCCTGAGACTGTTCATCCACATCAAAACCAGGGCTATTCTTCTTGAGGCTGTTTATCTACATCAAAACCAGGGCTATTGTTCCTGAGACTGTTCATCCACATCAACACCAGGGCTATTGTTCCTGAGACGGTTCATCCACATCAACACCAGGGCTATTTTTCCTGAGACTGTTCATCCACATCAACACCAGGGCTATTGTTCCAGAGACTGTTCATCCACCTCAAAAACAGGGCTATTGTTCCTGAGACTGTTTATCTCCATCGAAACCAGGGCGATTGGTCCCGAGACTGTTCATCCACATCAACACCAGGTCTATTGTTCCTGTGACTGTTCATCAACATCAACACCAGGGCTATTGTTCCTGATAATGTTCATCCACATCAACACCAGGGCTTTTGTTCCTGAGACTGTTCATCCACATCAATTGCAGGGCTCTTGTTCCTGAGACTGTTAATCCACATCAACACCAGGGCTATTGTTCCTGAGACTTTTCATCCACATCAAAACCAGGGCTATTGTTCCTGAGACTGTTCATCCACATCAATAGCAGGGCTCTTGTTCCTGAGACTGTTCATCCACATCAACACCAGGGCTATTGTTCCTGAGACAGTTCATCCACATCAAAACCAGCGCTATTTTTCCTGAGACTGTTCATCCACATCAACACCAGGGCTATTGTTCCTGGGACTGTTCATCCACATCAATAGCAGGGCTCTTGTTCCTGAGACTGTTTATCCACATCAACAACAGGGCTGTTGTTCCTGAGACTGTTCATCCACATCAAAACCAGGGCTATTGTTCCTGAGACTGTTCATCCACTTCAACACCAGGGCTGTTGTTCCTGAGACTGTTCATCCACATCAAAACCTGGGCTATTGTTCCTGAGATGTTCATCTACATCAAAACCAGGGCTATTGTTCCTGAGACTGTTCATCCACATCAACATCAGGGCTATTGTTCCTGAGACTGTTCATCCACATCAACACCAGTGCTATTGTTCCAGAGACTGTTCATCCACATCAATAGCCGAGCTCTTGTTACTGAGACTGTTCATCCACATCAACACCAGGGCTATTGTTCCAGAGACTGTTCATCCACATCAAAACCAGGGCTATTGTTCCTGAGACTGTTTATCTCCATCAAAACAAGGGCTATTGTTCCTGAGACTGTTCATCCACATCAACACCAGGGCTATTGTTCCTGTGACTGTTCATCCACATCAACACCAGGGCTATTGTTCCTGATACTGTTCTTCCACATCAACACCAGGGCTATTGTTCCTGAGATTGTTCATCCACATCACCACCAGGGCTATTGTTCTTGAGACTGTTCATCCACATCAATAGCAGTGCTCTTGTTCCTGAGACTGTTCATCCACATCAACACCAGGGCTATTGTTCCTGAGACAGTTCATCCACAACAAAACCAGGGCTCTTGTTCCTGAGACTGTTTATCTACATCAAAACCAGGGATATTGTTCCTGAGACTGTTCATCCACATCAACACAAGGGCTATTGTTCCTGAGACTGTTCATCCACATCAACACCAGGGCTATTGTTACTGATACTGTTCATCCACATCAACACCAGGGCTATTGTTCCTGAGACTGTTCATCCACATCAACACCAGGGCTATTGTTCCTGATATTGTTCATCCACATCAACACCAGGGCTATTGTTCCTGATACTGTTCATCAACATCAACACCAGGGCTATTGTTCCTGAGACTGTTCATCCACATCAAAACCAGGGCTATTGTTCCTGAGACTGTTCATCCACATCAACACCAGGGCTATTGTTCCTGAGACTGTTCATCCACATCATAAACCATGGCTATTGTTCCTGAGACTGTTCATCCACATCAATAGCAGGGCTCTTGTTCCAGTGACTGTTTTTCTACATCAAAACCAGGGCTATTGTTCCTGAGACTGTTCATCCACATCAACACCAGGGCTATTGTTCCTGATACTGTTCATCCACAACAAAACCAGGGCTATTGTTCCAGAGACTGTTCATCCACATCAATAGCAGGGCTCTATTTCCTGAGACTGTTCCCCCACATCAAAACCAGGGCTATTGTTCTTGAGACTTTTCATCCACATCAACACCAGGGCTATTGTTCCTGAGACTGTTCATCCACAACAACACCAGGCCTATTGTTCCTGAGATTGTTCATCCACATCAACACCAGGGCTATTGTTCCTGAGACTGTTCATCCACATCAAAACCACGGCTATTGTTCCTGAGACTGTTCATCCACATCAATGGCAGGGCTCTTGTTCGAGAGACTGTTCATCCACTTCAAAACCAGGGCTATTGTTCCTGAGACACTTTATCTACATCAAAACCATGCCTATTGTTCCTGAGACTCTTCATCCACATCCACACCAGGGCTATTGTTCCTGAGACTGTTCATCCACATCAATACCAGGGCAATTGTTCCAGATACTGTTCTTCCACATCAACACCAGGGCTATTGTTCCTGAGACTGTTCATCCACATCAAAACCAGGGCTATTGTTCCTGAGACTGTTCATCCATATCAATAGCAGGGCTATTGTTCCTGAGACTGTTCATCCACATCAAAACTAGGGCTATTGTTCCTGAGACTGTTCATCCACATCAATAGCAGGGCTCTTGTTCCTGAGACTGTTCATCCACATCAAAACCAGGGCTATTGTTCCTGAGACTGTTCATCCACATCAACAGCAGGGCTATTGTTCCTGAGACTGTTCATCCTCAACAACACCAGGGCTATTGTTCCTGAGATTGTTCATCCACATCAACACCAGGGCTATTGTCCCTGAGACTGCTCATCCACAACAACACCAGGGCTAATTTTCCTGCGATTGTTCATCCACATCAACTCAAGGGCTATTGTTCCTGTTACTGTTCATCCACATCAACACCAGGGCTATTGTTCCTGAGACTGTTCATCCACATCAACACCAGGGCTATTGTTCTTGAGACTGTTCATCCACATCAATAGCAGGGCTCTTGTTCCTGAGACTGTTCATCCACATCAAAACCAGGGCTATTGTTCCTGAGACTGTTCATCCACATCAACAGCAGGGCTATTGTTCCTGAGACTGTTCATCCTCAACAACACCAGAGCTATTGTTCCTGAGATTGTTCATCCACATCAACACCAGGGCTATTGTCCCTGAGACTGCTCATCCACAACAACACCAGGGCTAATTTTCCTGCGATTGTTCATCCACATCAACTCAAGGGCTATTGTTCCTGATACTGTTCATCCACATCAACACCAGTGCTATTGTTCCTGAGAGTGTTCATCCACATCAACACCAGGGCTATTGCTCCTGAGACTGTTCATCCACAGCAATAGCAGGGCTCTTGTTCCTGAGACTGTTTATCCACATCAACAACAGTGCTATTGTTCCTGAGACAGTTCATCCACATCAAAACCAGGGCTATTGTTCCTGAGACTGTTCATCCACATCAATAGCAGGGCTCTTGTTCGAGAGACTGTTCATCCACATCAACATCAGGGCTATTGTTCCTGAGACTGTTCATCAACATCAACACCAGGGCTATTGTTCCTGATACTGTTCATCCACATCAAAGCCAGGGCTATTGTTCCTGAGACTGTTCATCCACATCAACAACAGGGCTATTGTTCCTGAGACTGTTCATCCACATCAACACCAGTGCTATTGTTCCTGAGACTGTTCATCCACATCAAAACCAGGGCTATTGTTCTAGAGGCTGTTCATCCACATCAATAGCAGAGCTATTGTTCCTGAGACTGTTCATCCACATCAACACCAGGGCTCTTGTTCCTGAGACTGTTTATCTACATCAAAACCAGGGCTATTGTTCCTGAGACTGTTCATCCACATCAACACAAGGGCTATTGTTCCTGAGACTGTTCATCCACATCAACACCAGGGCTATTGTTGCTGATACTGTTCATCCACATCAACACCAGGGCTATTGTTCCTGAGACTGTTCATCCACATCAACACCAGGGCTATTGTTACTGATATTGTTCATCCACATCAACACCAGGGCTATTGTTCCTGATACTGTTCATTAGCATCAACACCAGGGCTACTGTTCCTGAGACTGTTCATCTACATCAAAACCAGGGCTATTGTTCCTGAGACTGTTCATCCACATCAACACCAGGGCTATTGTTCCTGAGACTGTACATCCACATCATAAACCAGGGCTATTGTTCCTGAGACTGTTCATCCACATCAATAGCAGGGCTCTTGTTCCAGTGACTGTTTTTCTACATCAAAACCAGGGCTATTGTTCCTGAGACCATTCATCCACATCAACACCAGGGCTATTGTTCCTGATACTGTTCATCCACAACAAAACCAGGGCTATTGTTCCAGAGACTGTTCATCCACATCAATAGCAGGGCTCTATTTCCTGAGACTTTTCCCCCACATCAAAACCAGGGCTATTGTTCTTGAGACTTTTCATCCACATCAACACCAGGGCTATTGTTCCTGAGACTGTTCATCCACAACAACACCAGGCCTATTGTTCCTGAGATTGTTCATCCACATCAACTCCAGGGCTATTGTTCCCGAGACTGTTCATCCACATCAAAACCACGGCTATTGTTCCTGAGACTGTTCATCCACATCAATGGCAGGGCTCTTGTTCGAGAGACTGTTCATCCACTTCAAAACCAGGGCTGTTGTTCCTGAGACACTTTATCTACATCAAAACCATGCCTATTGTTCCTGAGACTCTTCATCCACATCCACACCAGGGCTATTGTTCCTGAGACTGTTCATCCACATCAACACCAGGGCAATTGTTCCTGATACTGTTCTTCCACATCAACACCAGGGCTATTGTTCCTGAGAATGTTCATCCACATCAAAACCAGGGCTATTGTTCCTGAGACTGTTCATCCATATCAATAGCAGGGCTATTGTTCCTGAGACTGTTCATCCACATCAAAACTAGGGGTATTGTTCCTGAGACTGTTCATCCACATCAATAGCAGGGCTCTTGTTCCTGAGACTGTTCATCCACATCAAAACCAGGGCTATTGTTCCTGAGACTGTTCATCCACATCAACAGCAGGGCTATTGTTCCTGAGACTGTTCATCCTCAACAACACCAGGGCTATTGTTCCTGAGATTGTTCATCCACATCAACACATGGGCTATTGTCCCTGTGACTGCTCATCCACAACAACACCAGGGCTAATTTTCCTGCGATTGTTCATCCACATCAACTCAAGGGCTATTGTTCCTGTTACTGTTCATCCACATCAACACCAGGGCTATTGTTCCTGAGACTGTTCATCCACATCAACACCAGGGCTATTGTCCTTGAGACTGTTCATCCACATCAATAGCAGGGCTCTTGTTCCTGAGACTGTTCATCCACATCAAAACCAGGGCTATTGTTCCTGAGACTGTTCATCCACATCAACAGCAGGGCTATTGTTCGTGAGACTGTTCATCCTCAACAACACCAGGGCTATTGTTCCTGAGATTGTTCATCCACATCAACACCAGGGCTATTGTCCCTGAGACTGCTCATCCACAACAACACCAGGGCTAATTTTCCTGCGATTGTTCATCCACATCAACTCAAGGGCTATTGTTCCTGATACTGTTCATCCACATCAACACCAGGGCTATTGTTCCTGAGACTGTTCATCCACATCAACACCAGGGCTATTGCTCCTGAGACTGTTCATCCACAGCAATAGCAGGGCTCTTGTTCCTGAGACTGTTTATCCACATCAACAACAGTGCTATTGTTCCTGAGACAGTTCATCCACATCAATAGCAGGGCTCTTGTTCGAGAGACTGTTCATCCACATCAACATCAGGGCTATTGTTCCTGAGACTGTTCATCAACAACAACACCAGGGCTATTGTTCCTGATACTGTTCATCCACATCAAAGTCAGGGCTATTGTTCCTGAGACTGTTCATCCACATCAACAACAGGGCTATTGTTCCTGAGACTGTTCATCCACATCAACACCAGTGCTATTGTTCCTGAGACTGTTCATCCACATCAAAACCAGGGCTATTGTTCTAGAGGCTGTTCATCCACATCAATAGCAGAGCTATTGTTCCTGAGACTGTTCATCCACATCAACACCAGGGCTATTGTTCCTGAGACTGTTCATCCACATCAATAGCAGGGCTCTTGTTCCTGAGACTGTTAATCCACATCAACAACAGGGCTACTGTTCCTGAGAATGTTCATCCACATCAAAACCAGGGCTCTTGTTCCTGAGACTGTACATCCACATCAATAGCAGGGCTATTGTTCCTGAGACTGTTCATCCACATCAAAACCAGTGCTATTGTTCCTGAGATGGTTTTTCTACATCAAAACCAGGGCTATTGTTCCTGAGACTGTTCATCCACATCAACACCAGGGCTATAGTTCCTGATACTGTACATCCACATCAATAGCAGGGCTCTTGTTCCTGAGACTGTTCATCCACATCGAAACCAGGGCTATTGTTCCTGAGATTGTTCATCCACATCAACACTAGGGCTATTGTTCCTGAGACTGTTCATCCACAACAACACAAGTGCTATTGTTCCTGAGACTGTTCATCCACATCAACACCAGGGCTATTGTTCCTGAGACTGTTCATCCACATCAAAACCGGGGCTATTGTTCCTGAGACTGTTCATCCACATCAATAGCAGGGCTCTTGTTCCTGAGAATGTTACTCCACTTCAACTGCAGGGCTATTGTTCCTGAGACTGTTCATCCACATCAAAACCAGGGCTATTGTTCATGAGACAGTTCATCCACATCAATAGCAGGGCTCTTGTTCCAGGGACTGTTCATCCACATCAAAACCAGGGCTATTGTTCCTGAGACTCTTTATCCACATCAAAACCAGGGCTATTGTTCCTGAGTCTGTTCATCCACATCAATAGCAGGGCTCTTGTTCCTGAGACTGTTCATCCACATCAACACCAGGGCTATAGTTCCTAAGACTGTTCATCCACATCAAATCCAGGGCTATTGTTCCTGAGAATGTTTATCTACATCAAAAGCAGGGCTATTGTTCCTGAGACTGTTCATCCACATCAACACCAGGGCTCTTGTTCCTGATACTGTTCATCCACATCAATAGCAGGGCTCTTGTTCCTGAGACTGTTCATCCACATCGAAACCAGGGCTATTGTTCCTGAGATTGTTCATCCAGATCAACAGCAGGACTCTTGTTCCTGAGACTGTTTATCTACATCAACACCAGGGCTATTGTTCCTGAGACTGTTCATCCACATCAATAGCAGGGCTCTTGTAAACTGAGACTGTTCATCCACATCAACACCAGGGCCATTGTTCCTGAGACAGTTCATCCACATCAATAGCAGGGCTATTTTTCCTGAGTCTGTTCATCCACATCAATAGCAGGGCTCTTGTTCCTGAGACTGTTCATCCACATCAACACCAGGGCTATAGTTCCTAAGACTGTTCATCCACATCAAATCCAGGGCTATTGTTCCTGAGAATGTTTATCTACATCAAAAGCAGGGCTATTGTTCCTGAGACTGTTCATCCACATCAACACCAGGACTATTGTTCCTGAGACTGTTCATCCACATCAATAGCAGGGCTCTTGTTCCAGGGACTGTTCATCCACATCAAAACCAGGGCTATTGTTCCTGAGACTCTTTATCCACATCAAAACCAGGGCTATTGTTCCTGAGTCTGTTCATCCACATCAATAGCAGGGCTCTTGTTCCTGAGACTGTTCATCCACATCAACACCAGGGCTATAGTTCCTAAGACTGTTCATCCACATCAAATCCAGGGCTATTGTTCCTGAGAATGTTTATCTACATCAAAAGCAGGGCTATTGTTCCTGAGACTGTTCATCCACATCAACACCAGGGCTCTTGTTCCTGATACTGTTCATCCACATCAATAGCAGGGCTCTTGTTCCTGAGACTGTTCATCCACATCGAAACCAGGGCTATTGTTCCTGAGATTGTTCATCCAGATCAACAGCAGGGCTCTTGTTCCTGAGACTGTTTATCTACATCAACACCAGGGCTATTGTTCCTGAGACTGTTCATCCACATCAATAGCAGGGCTCTTGTAAACTGAGACTGTTCATCCACATCAACACCAGGGCCATTGTTCCTGAGACAGTTCATCCACATCAATAGCAGGGCTATTTTTCCTGAGTCTGTTCATCCACATCAATAGCAGGGCTCTTGTTCCTGAGACTGTTCATCCACATCAACACCAGGGCTATAGTTCCTAAGACTGTTCATCCACATCAAATCCAGGGCTATTGTTCCTGAGAATGTTTATCTACATCAAAAGCAGGGCTATTGTTCCTGAGACTGTTCATCAACATCAACACCAGTACTATTGTTCCTGAGACTGTTCATCCACATCAATAGCAGGGCTCTTGTTCCTGAGACTGTTCATCCACATCGAAACCAGGGCTATTGTTCCTGAGATTGTTCATCCAGATCAACACCAGGGCTCTTGTTCCTGAGACTGTTTATCTACATCAACACCAGGGCTATTGTTCCTGAGACTGTTCATCCACATCAATAGCAGGGCTCTTGTTACTGAGACTGTTCATCCACATCAACACCAGGGCCATTGTTCCTGAGACAGTTCATCCACAACAAAACCAGGGCTATTGTTCCTGAGACTGTTCATCCACATCAAAACCAGGGCTATTGTTCCTGAGACTGTTCATCCACATCAACACCAGGGCTATTATTGCTAATACTGTTCATCCACATCAACACCAGGGCTATTGTTCCAGAGACTGTTCATCCACATCAACACCAGGGCTATTGTTCCTGAGATTGTTCATCCACATCAACACCAGGGCTATTGTTCCTGAGACTGTTCATCCACATCAAAACCAGGGCTATTGTTCCTGAGACTGTTCATCCACATCAACACCAGGGCCATTGTTCCTGAGACTCTTCATCGACATCAAAACCAGGGCTATTGTTCCAGAGACTGTTCATCCACTTCAAAACCAGGGCTATTGTTCCTGAGACAGTTTATCTGCATCAAAACCAGGGCTATTGTTCCTGAGACTCTTCATCCACATCAACACCAGGCCTATTGTTCCTGAGATGTTCATCCACATCAACACCAGGGCAATTGTTCCTGATATTGTTCTTCCACATCAACACCAGGGCCATTGCTCCTGAGACAGTTCATCCACATCAAAACCAGCGCTATTGTTCCTGAGACTGTTCATCTACATCAAAACCAGGGCTATTGTTCCTGAGGCTGTTCATCAACATCAACACCAGGGCTATTGTTCCTGAGACTGTTCATCCACATCAACACCAGGGCTATTGTTCCTGATACTGTTCATCCACATCAACATCAGGGCTATTGTTCCTGAGACTGTTCATCCACATCAACACCAGGGCTATTGTTCCTGTGATTGTACATCCACATCAACACCAGGGCTATTGTTCCTGACGCTGTTCATCCACATCAACACCAGGGCTATTGTTCCTGATACTGTTCATCCACATCAAAACCAGGGCTATTGTTCCTGAGACAGTTCATCCACATCAATAGCAGGGCTCTTGTTCCTGAGACTGTTCCTCCACATCAAAACCAGGGCTATTGTTCTTGAGACTGTTCATCCACGTCAATAGCAGGGCTCTTCTTCCTGAGACTGTTCATCCACATCAACACCAGGGCTATTGTTCCTGAGACTGTTTATCCACAAAAACAACAGGGCTATTGTTCCTGAGATTGTTCATCCACATCAACACCAGGGCTATTGTTCTTGAGACTGTTCATCCACATCAAAACCAGGGCTATTGTTCCTGAGACTGTTCATCCACATCATTAGCAGGGCTCTTGTTCCAGAGACTGTTCATCCACATCAAAACCAGGGCTATTGTTCCTGAGACTGTTTATCTACATCATAAACCAGGGCAATTGTTCCTGAGACTCTTCATCCACATCAACACCCGGGCTATTGTTCCTGAGACTGTTCATCCAATTCAACGCCAGGGCAATTGTTCCTGATACTGTTCTTCCACATCAACACCAGGGCTATTGTTCCTGAGACTGTTCATCCACATCAAAACCAGGGCTATTGTTCCTGAGACTGTTCATCCACATCAATAGCAGGGCTCTTGTTCCTGAGACTGTTCATCCACACCAACACCAGGGCTATTGTTCCTGAGACTGTTCATCCACTCAACACCGGGGCTATTAACCCTGAGACTGTTCATCCACATCAACACCAGGGCTATTGTTCCTGCGATTGTTCATCTACATCAACACCAGGGCTATTGTTCCTGGTACTGTTCATCCACATCAACAGCAGGGCTATTGTTCCTGAGACTGTTCATCCACATCAACACCAGGGCTATTTTTCCTGAGACTGTTCATCCACATCAATAGCAAGGCTCTTGTTCCTGAGACTGTTTATCCACATCAACAACAGGGCTATTGTTCCTGAGACTGTTCATCCACATCAAAACCAGGGCTAATTTTCCTGAGACTGTTCATCCACATCAATAGCAGGGCTCTTGTTCCAGAGACTGCTCATCCACATAAACACCAGGGCTGTTGTTCCTGAGACGGTTAATCCTCATCAAAACCAGGGCTATTGTTCCTGAGACTGTTTATCTACATCAAAACCAGGGCTATTGTTCCTGAGACTGTTCATCCACATCAACACCAGCGCTATTGTTCCTGAGACTGTTCATCCACATCAACACCAGGGCTATTGTTCTAGAGACTGTTCATCCACATCAAAACCAGGGCTATTGTTCCTGAGACTGTTTATCTCCATCAACACCAGGGCTATTGTTCCTGTGACTGTTCATCAACATCAACACCAGGGCTATTGTTCCTGATACTGTTCATCCACATCAACACCAGGACTATTGTTCCTGAGATTGTTCATCCACATCAACACCAGGGCTATTGTTCCTGATACTGTTCATCGACATCAACACCAGGGCTTTTTTTCCTGAGACTGTTCATCCACATCAATAGCAGGGCTCTTGTTCCTGAGAAGTTAATCCACACTAACACCAGGGCTATTGTTCCTGATACTTTTCATCCACAACAAAACCAGGGCTATTGCTCTTGAGACTGTTCATCCACATCAATAGCAGGATTCTTGTTCCTGAGACTTTTCATCCACATCAACAACAGGGCTATTGTTCCTGAGACAGTTCATCCACATCAAAACCAGCGCTATTGTTCCTGAGACTGTTCATCTACATCAAAACCAGGGCTATTGTTCCTGACGCTTTTCATCCACATCAACACCAGGGCTATTGTTCCTGAGACTGTTGATCCACATCGACACCAGGGCTATTGTTCCTGATACTGTACATCCACATCAACATCAGGGCTATTGTTCCTGAGACTGTTCATCCACATCAACACCAGGGCGATTGTTCCTTTGATTGTTCCTCCACTTCAACACCAGGGCTATGGTTACTGATACTGTTCATCCACCTCAACACCAGGGCTATTGCTCCTGTGATTGGTCATCCACATCAACACCAGGGCTATTGTTCCTGAGACTGTTCATCCACATCAAAACCAGGGCTATTGTTCCTGAGACTGTTCATCCACATCAACACCAGGTCTATTGTTCCTGAGACTGTTCATCCACATCAACAACAGGGCTATTGTTCCTGAGACTGTTCATCAACATCAAAACCAGGGCTATTGTTCCTGAGACTGTTCATCCACATCAATAGCAGGGCTCTTGTTCCTGAGACTGTTTATCCACGTCAACAACAGGGCTATATTTCCTGAGACTGTTCATCCACTTCAAAACCAGGGCTGTTGTTCCTGAGATTGCTCATCCACATCAAAACTTGGGCTATTGTTCCTGAGACTATTCATCCTCATCAATAGCAGTGTTCTTGTTCCTGAGACTGTTCATCCACATCAACACCAGGGCTGTTGTTCCTGAGACTGCCCATCCACATCAAAACCTGGGCAATTGTTCCTGAGACTGTTTATCGACATCAAAACCAAGGCTATCGTTCCTGAGACTGTTCATCCACATCAACACCAGGGCTATTGTTCCTGAGACTGTTCATCAACATCAACACCAGGGCTATTGTTCCTGATACTGTTCATCCACATCAAAACCAGGGCTATTGTTCCAGAGACTGTTCATCCACATCAATAGCAGAGCTCTTGTTCCTGAGACTGTTCATCCACATCAACACCAGGGCTATTGTTCCTGCGATTGTTCATCTACATCAACACCAGGGCTATTGTTCCTGATACTGTTCATCCACATCAACAGCAGGGCTATTGTTCCTGAGACTGTTCATCCACATCAACACCAGGGCTATTTTTCCTGAGACTGTTCATCCACATCAATAGCAGGGCTATTGTTCCTGAGACTGTTCATGCACATCAAAACCAGGGCTAATTTTCCTGAGACTGTTCATCCACATCAATAGCAGGGCTCTTGTTCCAGAGACTGCTCATCCACATAAACACCAGGGCTGTTGTTCCTGAGACGGTTAATCCTCATCAAAACCAGGGCTATTGTTCCTGAGACTGTTTATCTACATCAAAACCAGGGCTATTGTTCCTGAGACTGTTCATCCACATCAACACCAGCGCTATTGTTCCTGAGACTGTTCATCCACATCAACACCAAGGCTATTGTTCCTGAGACTGTTCATCCACATCAACACCAGGGCTATTGTTCTAGAGACTGTTCATCCACATCAAAACCAGGGCTATTGTTCCTGAGACTGTTTATCTCCATCAACACCAGGGCTATTGTTCCTGTGACTGTTCATCAACATCAACACCAGGGCTATTGTTCCTGATACTGTTCATCCACATCAGCACCAGGACTATTGTTCCTGAGATTGTTCATCCACATCAACACCAGGGCTATTGTTACTGATACTGTTCATCCACATCAACACCAGGGCTATTGTTCCTGACACTTTTCATCCACATCAAAACCAGGGCTATTGTTCTTGAGACTGTTCATCCACATCAATAGCAGGGCTCTTGTTCCTGAGACTGTTCATCCACATCAACAACAGGGCTATTGTTCCTGAGACAGTTCATCCACATCAAAACCAGCGCTATTGTTCCTGAGACTGTTCATCTACATCAAAACCAGGGCTATTGTTCCTGACGCTGTTCATCCACATCAACACCAGGGCTATTGTTCCTGAGACTGTTGATCCACATCGACACCAGGGCTATTGTTCCTGATACTGTACATCCACATCAACATCAGGGCTATTGTTCCTGAGACTGTTCATCCACATCAACACCAGGGCGATTGTTCCTGTGATTGTTCCTCCACGTCAACACCAGGGCTATGGTTACTGATACTGTTCATCCACCTCAACACCAGGGCTATTGTTGCTGTGATTGGTCATCCACATCAACACCAGGGCTATTGTTCCTGAGACAGTTCATCCACATCAAAACCAGGGCTATTGTTCCTGAGACTGTTCATCCACATCAACACCAGGTCTATTGTTCCTGAGAATGTTCATCCACATCAACAACAGGGCTATTGTTCCTGAGACTGTTCATCAACATCAAAACCAGGGCTATTGTTCCTGAGACTGTTCATCCACATCAATAGCAGGGCTCTTGTTCCTGAGACTGTTTATCCACATCAACAACAGGGCTATATTTCCTGAGACTGTTCATCCACTTCAAAACCAGGGCTATTGTTCCAGAGACTGTTCATCCTCATCAAAACTTGGGCTATTGTTCCTGAGACTATTCATCCTCATCAATAGCAGTGTTCTTGTTCCTGAGACTGTTCATCCACATCAACACCAGGGCTGTTGTTCCTGAGACTGTCCATCCACATCAAAACCTGGGCTATTGTTCCTGAGACTGTTTATCTACATCAAAACCAAGGCTATTGTTCCTGAGACTGTTCATCCACATCAACACCAGGGCTATTGTTCCTGAGACTGTTCATCCACATCAACACCAGGGCTATTGCTCCTGATACTGTTCATCCACATCAAAACCAGGGCTATTGTTCCAGAGACTGTTCATCCACATCAATAGCAGAGCTCTTGTTCCTGAGACTGTTCATCCACATCAACACCAGGGCTATTGTTCCTGAGGCTGTTCATCCACATCAAAACCAGTGCTATTGTTCCTGAGACTCTTTATCTCCATCAAAACCAGGGCTATTGTTCCTGAGACTGTTCATCCACATCAACAACAGCGCTATTGTTCCTGTGACTGTTCATCCACATCAACACCAGGGCTATTGTTCCTGATACTGTTCGTCCACATCAAAACCAGGGCTATTGTTCCTGAGATTGTTCATCCACATCAACACCAGGGCTATTGTTCCTGATACTGTTCATCCACATCAACACCAGGGCTATTGTTCCTCAGACTGTTCATCCACATCAAAACTAGGGCTATTGTTCCTGAGACTGTTCATCCACATCAATAGCAGTGCTCCTGTTCCTGAGACTGTTCATCCACATCAACATCAGGGCTATTGCTCCTGAGACTGTTCATCCACATCAAAACCAGGGCTATTGTTCCTGAGACTGTTCATCCACATCAATAGCAGGGCTCTTGTTCCAGAGAATGTTAATCCACATCAACACCAGGGCTATTGTTCCTGAGACTGTTCATCCACATCAAAACCAGGGCTATTGTCCCTGAGACTGTTCATCCACATCAATAGCAGTGCTCTTGTTCCAGAGACTGTTCATCCACATCAACACAAGGGCTATTGTTCCTGAGACTGTTCATCCACATCAAAACACGGGCTATTCTTCCTGAGAATGTTTATCTACATCAAAAGCAGGGCTATTGTTCCTGAGACTGTTCATCCACATCAAGACCAGGGCTATTGTTCCTGATACTGTTCATCCACATCAACACCAGGACTATTGTTCCTGAGACTGTTCATCCTCATCAATACCAAGGCTCTTGTTCCTGAGACTGTTCATCCACATCGAAACCAGTGCTATTTTTCCTGAGATTGTTCATCCACATCAACACCAGGGCTATTGTACCTGAGACTGTTCATCCACATCAACACCAGGGCTATTGTTCCTGAGACAGTTCATCCACAACAAAACCAGGGCAATTGTTCCTGAGACTGTTTATCTACATCAAAACCAGGGCTATTGTTCCTGAGACTGTTCATCCACATCAACACAAGGGCTATTGCTCCTGAGACTGTTCATCCACATCAACACCAGGGCTATTTTTCCTGAGACTGTTCATCCACATCAATAGCAGGGCTCTTGTTCCTGAGACTGTTTATCCACATCAACAACAGGGCTGTTGTTCCTGAGACGGTTAATCCACATCAAAACCAGGGCTAATGTTCCTGAGTCTGTTTATCTAAATCAAAACCAGGGCTATTGTTCCTGAGACTGTTCATCCACATCAACACCAAGGCTATTGTTCCTGAGACTGTTCATCCACATCAACACCAGGGCTATTGTTCCTGAGACTGTTCATCCACATCAACACCAGGGCTATTGTTCCTGATACTGTTCGTCCACATCAAAACCAGGGCTATTGTTCCTGAGATTGTTCATCCACATCAACACCAGGGCTATTGTTCCTGATACTGTTCATCCACATCAACACCAGGGCTATTGTTCCTGAGACTGTTTATCTCCATCAAAACCAGGGCAATTGTTCCTGAGACTTTTCATCCACATCAAAACCAGGGCTATTGTTCCTGTGACTGTTCATCAACATCAACACCAGGGCTGTTGTTCCTGATAATGTTCATCCACATCAACACCAGGGCTTTTTTTCCTGAGACTGTACATCCACATCAAAACCAGGGCTATTGTTCCCTAGACTGTTCATCCACATCAATAGCAGGGCTCTTGTTCCTGAGACTGTTCATCCACATCAACAAGAGGGCTATTGTTCCTGAGACGTTCATCCACATGAAAACCAGCGCTATTGTTCCTGAGACTGTTCATCTACATCAAAACCAGGGCTTTTGTTTCTGACGCTGTTCATCCACATCAACACCAGGGCTATTGTTCCTGAGACTGTTCATCCACATCAACACCAGGGCTATTGTTCCAGATACTGTACATCCACATCAACATCAGGGCTATTGTTCCTGAGACTTTTCATCCACATCAACACCAGGGCGATTGTTCCTTTGATTGTTCCTCCACATCAACACCAGGGCTATTGTTACTGATACTGTTCATCCACATCAACACCAGGGCTATTCGTCCTGTGATTGTTCATCCACAACAACACCAGGGCTATTGTTCCTGAGACTGTTCATCCACATCAAAACCAGGGCTATTGTTCCTGAGACTGTTCATCCAAATCAATAACAGGGCTCTTGTTCCTTCGACTGTTCATCCACATCAACACCAGGGCTATTGTTCCTGAGACTGTTCATCCACATCAAAACCAGGGCTATTGTTCCTGGGACAGTTCATCCACATCAAAACCAGGGCTATTTTTCCTGAGACTGTTCATCCACATCAACACCAGGGCTATTGTTCCTGAGACTGTTCATCCACATCAAAACCAGGGCTATTGTTCCTGGGACAGTTCATCCACATCAAAACCAGGGCTATTTTTCCTGAGACTGTTTATCCACATCAACAACAGGGCTATTTTTCCTGAGACTGTTCATCCACATCAAAACTTGGGCTATTGTTCCTGAGACTGTTCATCCTCATCAATCGCAGGGTTCTTGTTCCTGAGACTGTTCATCCACATCAACACCAGGGCTGTTGTTCCTGAGACTGTTCATCCACATCAAATCCTGGGCTATTGTTCCTGAGACTGTTTATCTACATCAAAACCAGCGCTATTGTTCCTGAGACTGTTCATCCACATCAACACCAGGGCTATTGTTCCTGAGACTGTTCATCCACATCAACACCAGGGCGATTGTTCCTGATACTGTTCATCCACATCAAAACCAGGGATGTTTTTCCAGAGACTGTTCATCCACATCAATAGCAGAGCTTTTGTTCCTGAGACTGTTCATCCACATCACCACCAGGGCTATTGTTCCTGAGACTGTTCATCCACATCAACACCAGCGCTATTGTTCCTGTGACTGTTCATCCACATCAACACCAGAGCTATTGTTCCTGAGACTGTTCATCCACATCAACACCAGGGCTATTGTTCCTGAGACTGTTTATCTCCATCAAAACCAGGGCAATTGTTCCTGAGACTGTTCATCCACATCAACACCAGGGCTATTGTTCCTGTGACTGTTCATCAACAACAACACCAGGGCCATTGTTCCTGATAATGTTCATGCACATCAACACCAGGACTATTGTTCCTGAGATTTTTTATCCACAACAACACCAGGGCTATCGTTCCTGATACTGTTCATCCTCATCAACACCAGGGCTTTTTTTCCTGAGACTGTTCATCCACATCAATAGCAGGGCTCTTGTTCCTGAGAAGTTAATCCACACCAACACCAGGGCTATTGTTCCTGACACTTTTCATCCACATCAAAACCAGGGCTATTGTTCCCGAGACTGTTCATCCACATCAATAGCAGGGCTCTTGTTCCTGAGACGTTCATCCACATCAAAACCAGGGCTATTGTTCCTGAGAATGTTCATCCACATCAACAACAGGGCTATTGTTCCTGAGACGTTCATCCACATCAAAACCAGCGCGATTGTTCCTGAGACTGTTCATCTACATCAAAACCAGGGCTATTGTTCCTGAGACTGTTCATCCACATCAACACCAGGGCTATTGTTCCTGATACTGTACATCCACATCAACATCAGGGCTATTGTTCCTGAGACTGTTCATCCACATCAACACCAGGGCGATTGTTCCTTTGATTGTTCCTCCATATCAACACCAGGGCTATTGTTACTGATACTGTTCATCCACATCAACACCAGGGCTATTGGTCCTGTGATTGTTCATCCACATCAACACCAGGGCTATTGTTCCTGAGACTGTTCATCCACATCAAAACCACGGTTATTGTTCCTGAGACTGTTCATCCATATCAATAACAGGGCTCTTGTTCCTTAGACTGTACATCCACATCAACACCAGGGCTATTGTTCCTGAGACTGTTCATCCACATCAAAACCAGGGCTATTGTTCCTGAGACTGTTCATCCACATCAAAACCAGGGCTATTTTTCCTGAGACTGTTCATCCACATCAATAGCAGGGCTCTTGTTCCTGAGACTGTTTATCCACATCAACAACAGGGCTATTTTTCCTGAGACTGTTCATCCACATCAAAACCAGGGCTATTGTTCCTGAAACTGTTCATCCTCATCAATCGCAGGGTTCTTGTTCCTGAGACTGTTCATCCACATCAACACCAGGGCTGTTGTTCCTGAGACTGCTCATCCACATCAAAACGTGGGCTATTGTTCCTGAGACTGTTTATCTACATCAAAACCAGCGCTATTGTTCCTGAGACTGTTCATCCACATCAACACCAGGGCTATTGTTCCTGAGACTGTTCATCCTCATCAACACCAGGGCTATTGTTCCTGATACTGTTCATCCACATCAAAACCAGGGATTTTGTTCCAGAGACTGTTCATCCACATCAATAGCAGA
The DNA here is from genome assembly GCF_036365525.1 of Heterodontus francisci. Lineage (NCBI taxonomy): Eukaryota > Metazoa > Chordata > Chondrichthyes > Heterodontiformes > Heterodontidae > Heterodontus > Heterodontus francisci. Next base: position 130,597,677 of record NC_090379.1, read on the forward strand.
GCTCTTGTACCTGAGACTGTTCATCCACATCAACACCAGGGCTATTGTTCCTGAGACTGTTCATCCACATCAACACCAGCGCTATTGTTCCTGTGACTGTTCATCCACATCAACACCAGGGCTATTGTTCCTGATACTGTTCATCCACATCAACACCAGGGCTATTGTTCCTGAGATTGTTCATCCACATCAACACCAGGGCTATTGTTCCTGATACTGTTCATCCACATCAACACCAGGGCTATTGTTCCTCAGACTGTTCATCCACATCAAAACTAGGGCTATTGTTCCTGAGAATGTTCATCCAAATCAATAGCAGTGCTCCTGTTCCTGAGACTGTTCATCCACATCAACACCAGGGCTATTGTTCCTGAGACTGTTCATCCACATCAAAACACGGGCTATTCTTCCTGAGAATGTTTATCTACATCAAAAGCAGGGCTATTGTTCCTGAGACTGTTCATCCACATCAACACTAGGGCTATTGTTCCTGATACTGTTCATCCACATCAACACCTGGACTATTGTTCCTGAGACTGTTCATCCACATCAATACCAGGGCTCTTATTCCTGAGACTGTTTATCCACATCGAAACCAGTGCTATTTTTCCTGAGATTGTTCATCCACATCAACACCAGGGCTATTGTTCCTGAGACTGTTTATCGACATCAACACCTGGGCTATTGTTCCTGATACTGTTCATCCACAACAAAACCAGGGCAATTGTTCCTGAGACTGTTTATCTGCATTGAAACCAGGGCTATTGTTCCTGAGACTGTTCATCCACATCAACACCAGGGCTATTGTTCCTGATACTGTTCATCCACATCAACACCAGGGCTAGTGTTCCTGATACTGTTCATCCACAACAAAACCAGGGCAATTGTTGCTGAGACTGTTTATCTGCATCGAAACCAGGGCTATTGTTCCTGAGACTGTTCATCCACATCAACACCAGGGCTATTGTTCCTGAGACTGTTCATCCATATCAATAGCAGGGCTCTTGTTCCTGAGACTGTTCATCCATATCAATAGCAGGGCTCTTGTTCCTGAGACTGTTCATCCACATTAATAGCAGGGCTCTTGTTCGAGAGACGGTTCATCTACTTCAAAACCAGGGCTATTGTTCCTGAGACAGTTTATCGACATCAATACCAGGGCTATTGTTCCTGAGACTCTTCATCCACATCCACACCAGGGCTATTGTTCCTGAGACTGTTCATCCACATCAACACCAGGGCAATTGTTCCTGATACTGTTCTTCCACATCAACACCAGGGCTATTGTTCCAGAGACTGTTCATCCACATCAAAACCAGGGCTGTTGTTCCTGAGACTGTTCATCCATATCAATAGCAGGGCTCTTGTTCCTGAGACTGTTCATCCACATCAATAGCAGGGCTCTTGTTCCAGAGACTGTTCATCCACATCAACAAAAGGGCTATTGTTCCTGAGAATGTTTATCTTCATCAAAAGCAGGTCTATTGTTCCTGAGACTGTTCATCCACATCAACACCAGGGCTATTGTTCCTGATACTGTTCATCCACATCAACACCAGGACTATTGTTCCTGAGACTGTTCATCCACATCAAAACCAGGGCTATTGTTCCTGAGACTGTTCATCCACATCAATAACAGGGCTCTTGTTCCTGAGACTGTTCATCCACATCAACACCAGGGCTATTGTTCCTGAGACTGTTCATCCACATCATAAACCACGGCTATTGTTCCTGAGACTGTTCATGGACATCAAAAGCAGGGCTATTGTTCCTGAGACTGTTAATCCACATCAACACCAGGGTTATTGTTCCTGAGACTGTTCCTCAACATCAAAACCAGGGCTATTGTTCCTGAGACTGTTCATCCAGATCAACACCAGGGCTATTGTTCCTGATACTGTTCATCCACATCAAAACCAGGGCTTTTGTTCCTGAGACTGTTCATCCACATCAATAGCAGGGCTCTTGTTTCTGAGACTGTTCCTCCACATCAAAACCAGGGCGATTGTTCTTGAGACTGTTCATCCACATCAATAGCAGGGCTCTTGTTCCTGAGACTGTTAATCCACATCAACACCAGGGCTTTTTTTCCTGAGACTGTTCATCCACATCAATAGCAGGGCTCTTGTTCCTGAGAAGTTAATCCACACCAACACCAGGGCTATTGTTCCTGACACTTTTCATCCACATCAAAACCAGGGCTATTTTTCCCGAGACTGTTCATCCACATCAATAGCAGGGCTCTTGTTCCTGAGACTGTTCATCCACATCAACAACAGGGCTATTGTTCCTGAGACGTTCATCCACATCAAAACCAGCGCGATTGTTCCTGAGACTGTTCATCTACATCAAAACCAGGGCTATTGTTCCTGACGCTGTTCATCCACATCAACACCAGGGCTATTGTTCCTGAGACTGTTCATCCACATCAACACCAGGGCTATTGTTCCTGATACTGTACATCCACATCAACATCAGGGCTATTGTTCCTGAGACTGTTCATCCACATCAACACCAGGGCGATTGTTCCTTTGATTGTTCCTCCATATCAACACCAGGGCTATTGTTACTGATACTGTTCATCCACATCAACACCAGGGCTATTGGTCCTGTGATTGTTCATCCACATCAACACCAGGGCTATTGTTCCTGAGACTGTTCATCCACATCAAAACCACGGCTATTGTTCCTGAGACTGTTCATCCATATCAATAACAGGGCTCTTGTTCCTTAGACTGTACATCCACATCAACACCAGGGCTATTGTTCCTGAGACTGTTCATCCACATCAAAACCAGGGCTATTGTTCCTGAGACTGTTCATCCACATCAAAACCAGGGCTATTTTTCCTGAGACTGTTCATCCACATCAATAGCAGGGCTCTTGTTCCTGAGACTGTTTATCCACATCAAAACCAGGGCTATTGTTCCTGAAACTGTTCATCCTCATCAATCGCAGGGTTCTTGTTCCTGAGACTGTTCATCCACATCAACACCAGGGCTGTTGTTCCTGAGACTGCTCATCCACATCAAAACGTGGGCTATTGTTCCTGAGACTGTTTATCTACATCTAAACCAGCGCTATTGTTCCTGAGACTGTTCATCCACATCAACACCAGGGCTATTGTTCCTGAGACTGTTCATCCACATCAACACCAGGGCTATTGTTCCTGATACTGTTCATCCACATCAAAACCAGGGATTTTGTTCCAGAGACTGTTCATCCACATCAATAGCAGAGCTCTTGTACCTGAGACTGTTCATCCACATCAGCACCAGGGCTATTGTTCCTGAGACTGTTCATCCACATCAACACCAGCGCTATTGTTCCTGTGACTGTTCATCCACATCAACACCAGGGCTATTGTTCCTGATACTGTTCATCCACATCAACACCAGGGCTATTGTTCCTGAGATTGTTCATCCACATCAACACCAGGGCTATTGTTCCTGATACTGTTCATCCACATCAACACCAGGGCTATTGTTCCTCAGACTGTTCATCCACATCAAAACTAGGGCTATTGTTCCTGAGACTGTTCATCCAAATCAATAGCAGTGCTCCTGTTCCTGAGACTGTTCATCCACATCAACACCAGGGCTATTGTTCCTGAGACTGTTCATCCACATCAAAACACGGGCTATTCTTCCTGAGAATGTTTATCTACATCAAAAGCAGGGCTATTGTTCCTGAGACTGTTCATCCACATCAACACCAGGGCTATTGTTCCTGATACTGTTCATCCACATCAACACCTGGACTATTGTTCCTGAGACTGTTCATCCACATCAATACCAGGGCTCTTGTTCCTGAGACTGTTTATCCACATCGAAACCAGTGCTATTTTTCCTGAGATTGTTCATCCACATCAACACCAGGGCTATTGTTCCTGAGACTGTTTATCGACATCAACACCTGGGCTATTGTTCCTGATACTGTTCATCCACAACAAAACCAGGGCAATTGTTCCTGAGACTGTTTATCTGCATTGAAACCAGGGCTATTGTTCCTGAGACTGTTCATCCACATCAACACCAGGGCTATTGTTCCTGATACTGTTCATCCACATCAACACCAGGGCTATTGTTCCTGATACTGTTCATCCACAACAAAACCAGGGCAATTGTTGCTGAGACTGTTTATCTGCATCGAAACCAGGGCTATTGTTCCTGAGACTGTTCATCCACATCAACACCAGGGCTATTGTTCCTGAGACTGTTCATCCACATTAATAGCAGGGCTCTTGTTCGAGAGACTGTTCATCTAGTTCAAAACCAGGGCTATTGTTCCTGAGACAGTTTATCGACATCAATACCAGGGCTATTGTTCCTGAGACTCTTCATCCACATCCACACCAGGGCTATTGTTCCTGAGACTGTTCATCCACATCAACACCAGGGCAATTGTTCCTGATACTGTTCTTCCACATCAACACCAGGGCTATTGTTCCAGAGACTGTTCATCCACATCAAAACCAGGGCTGTTGTTCCTGAGACTGTTCATCCATATCAATAGCAGGGCTCTTGTTCCTGAGACTGTTCATCCACATCAATAGCAGGGCTCTTGTTCCAGAGACTGTTCATCCACATCAACAAAAGGGCTATTGTTCCTGAGAATGTTTATCTACATCAAAAGCAGGGCTATTGTTCCTGAGACTGTTCATCCACATCAACACTAGGGCTATTGTTCCTGATACTGTTCATCCACATCAACACCTGGACTATTGTTCCTGAGACTGTTCATCCACATCAATACCAGGGCTCTTGTTCCTGAGACTGTTTATCCACATCGAAACCAGTGCTATTTTTCCTGAGATTGTTCATCCACATCAACACCAGGGCTATTGTTCCTGATACTGTACATCCACATCAACATCAGGGCTATTGTTCCTGAGACTGTTCATCCACATCAACACCAGGGCGATTGTTCCTTTGATTGTTCCTCCATATCAACACCAGGGCTATTGTTACTGATACTGTTCATCCACATCAACACCAGGGCTATTGGTCCTGTGATTGTTCATCCACATCAACACCAGGGCTATTGTTCCTGAGACTGTTCATCCACATCAAAACCACGGCTATTGTTCCTGAGACTGTTCATCCATATCAATAACAGGGCTCTTGTTCCTTAGACTGTACATCCACATCAACACCAGGGCTATTGTTCCTGAGACTGTTCATCCACATCAAAACCAGGGCTATTGTTCCTGAGACTGTTCATCCACATCGAAACCAGTGCTATTTTTCCTGAGATTGTTCATCCACATCAACACCAGGGCTATTGTTCCTGATACTGTACATCCACATCAACATCAGGGCTATTGTTCCTGAGACTGTTCATCCACATCAACACCAGGGCGATTGTTCCTTTGATTGTTCCTCCATATCAACACCAGGGCTATTGTTACTGATACTGTTCATCCACATCAACACCAGGGCTATTGGTCCTGTGATTGTTCATCCACATCAACACCAGGGCTATTGTTCCTGAGACTGTTCATCCACATCAAAACCACGGCTATTGTTCCTGAGACTGTTCATCCATATCAATAACAGGGCTCTTGTTCCTTAGACTGTACATCCACATCAACACCAGGGCTATTGTTCCTGAGACTGTTCATCCACATCAAAACCAGGGCTATTGTTCCTGAGACTGTTCATCCACATCAAAACCAGGGCTATTTTTCCTGAGACTGTTCATCCACATCAATAGCAGGGCTCTTGTTCCTGAAACTGTTTATCCACATCAAAACCAGGGCTATTGTTCCTGAAACTGTTCATCCTCATCAATCGCAGGGTTCTTGTTCCTGAGACTGTTCATCCACATCAACACCAGGGCTGTTGTTCCTGAGACTGCTCATCCACATCAAAACGTGGGCTATTGTTCCTGAGACTGTTTATCTACATCAAAACCAGCGCTATTGTTCCTGAGACTGTTCATCCACATCAACACCAGGGCTATTGTTCCTGAGACTGTTCATCCACATCAACACCAGGGCTATTGTTCCTGATACTGTTCATCCACATCAAAACCAGGGATTTTGTTCCAGAGACTGTTCATCCACATCAATAGCAGAGCTCTTGTACCTGAGACTGTTCATCCACATCAACACCAGGGCTATTGTTCCTGAGACTGTTCATCCACATCAACACCAGCGCTATTGTTCCTGTGACTGTTCATCCACATCAACACCAGGGCTATTGTTCCTGATACTGTTCATCCACATCAACACCAGGGCTATTGTTCCTGAGATTGTTCATCCACATCAACACCAGGGCTATTGTTCCTGATACTGTTCATCCACATCAACACCAGGGCTATTGTTCCTCAGACTGTTCATCCACATCAAAACTAGGGCTATTGTTCCTGAGACTGTTCATCCAAATCAATAGCAGTGCTCCTGTTCCTGAGACTGTTCATCCACATCAACACCAGGGCTATTGTTCCTGAGACTGTTCATCCACATCAAAACACGGGCTATTCTTCCTGAGAATGTTTATCTACATCAAAAGCAGGGCTATTGTTCCTGAGACTGTTCATCCACATCAACACCAGGGCTATTGTTCCTGATACTGTTCATCCACATCAACACCTGGACTATTGTTCCTGAGACTGTTCATCCACATCAATACCAGGGCTCTTGTTCCTGAGACTGTTTATCCACATCGAAACCAGTGCTATTTTTCCTGAGATTGTTCATCCACATCAACACCAGGGCTATTGTTCCTGAGACTTTTTATCGACATCAACACCTGGGCTATTGTTCCTGATACTGTTCATCCACAACAAAACCAGGGCAATTGTTCCTGAGACTGTTTATCTGCATTGAAACCAGGTCTATTGTTCCTGAGACTGTTCATCCACATCAACACCAGGGCTATTGTTCCTGATACTGTTCATCCACATCAACACCAGGGCTATTGTTCCTGATACTGTTCATCCACATCAACACCAGGGCTATTGTTCCTGAGACTGTTCATCCACATTAATAGCAGGGCTCTTGTTCGAGAGACTGTTCATCTAGTTCAAAACCAGGGCTATTGTTCCTGAGACAGTTTATCGACATCAATACCAGGGCTATTGTTCCTGAGACTCTTCATCCACATCCACACCAGGGCTATTGTTCCTGAGACTGTTCATCCACATCAACACCAGGGCAATTGTTCCTGATACTGTTCTTCCACATCAACACCAGGGCTATTGTTCCAGAGACTGTTCATCCACATCAAAACCAGGGCTGTTGTTCCTGAGACTGTTCATCCATATCAATAGCAGGGCTCTTGTTCCTGAGACTGTTCATCCACATCAATAGCAGGGCTCTTGTTCCAGAGACTGTTCATCCACATCAACAAAAGGGCTATTGTTCCTGAGAATGTTTATCTACATCAAAAGCAGGGCTATTGTTCCTGAGACTGTTCATCCACATCAACACTAGGGCTATTGTTCCTGATACTGTTCATCCACATCAACACCTGGACTATTGTTCCTGAGACTGTTCATCCACATCAATACCAGGGCTCTTGTTCCTGAGACTGTTTATCCACATCGAAACCAGTGCTATTTTTCCTGAGATTGTTCATCCACATCAACACCAGGGCTATTGTTCCTGATACTGTACATCCACATCAACATCAGGGCTATTGTTCCTGAGACTGTTCATCCACATCAACACCAGGGCGATTGTTCCTTTGATTGTTCCACCATATCAACACCAGGGCTATTGTTACTGATACTGTTCATCCACATCAACACCAGGGCTATTGGTCCTGTGATTGTTCATCCACATCAACACCAGGGCTATTGTTCCTGAGACTGTTCATCCACATCAAAACCACGGCTATTGTTCCTGAGACTGTTCATCCATATCAATAACAGGGCTCTTGTTCCTTAGACTGTACATCCACATCAACACCAGGGCTATTGTTCCTGAGACTGTTCATCCACATCAAAACCAGGGCTATTGTTCCTGAGACTGTTCATCCACATCGAAACCAGTGCTATTTTTCCTGAGATTGTTCATCCACATCAACACCAGGGCTATTGTTCCTGATACTGTACATCCACATCAACATCAGGGCTATTGTTCCTGAGACTGTTCATCCACATCAACACCAGGGCGATTGTTCCTTTGATTGTTCCTCCATATCAACACCAGGGCTATTGTTACTGATACTGTTCATCCACATCAACACCAGGGCTATTGGTCCTGTGATTGTTCATCCACATCAACACCAGGGCTATTGTTCCTGAGACTGTTCATCCACATCAAAACCACGGCTATTGTTCCTGAGACTGTTCATCCATATCAATAACAGGGCTCTTGTTCCTTAGACTGTACATCCACATCAACACCAGGGCTATTGTTCCTGAGACTGTTCATCCACATCAAAACCAGGGCTATTGTTCCTGAGACTGTTCATCCACATCAAAACCAGGGCTATTTTTCCTGAGACTGTTCATCCACATCAATAGCAGGGCTCTTGTTCCTGAGACTGTTTATCCACATCAAAACCAGGGCTATTGTTCCTGAAACTGTTCATCCTCATCAATCGCAGGGTTCTTGTTCCTGAGACTGTTCATCCACATCAACACCAGGGCTGTTGTTCCTGAGACTGCTCATCCACATCAAAACGTGGGCTATTGTTCCTGAGACTGTTTATCTACATCAAAACCAGCGCTATTGTTCCTGAGACTGTTCATCCACATCAACACCAGGGCTATTGTTCCTGAGACTGTTCATCCACATCAACACCAGGGCTATTGTTCCTGATACTGTTCATCCACATCAAAACCAGGGATTTTGTTCCAGAGACTGTTCATCCACATCAATAGCAGAGCTCTTGTACCTGAGACTGTTCATCCACATCAACATCAGGGCTATTGTTCCTGAGACTGTTCATCCACATCAACACCAGCGCTATTGTTCCTGTGACTGTTCATCCACATCAACACCAGGGCTATTGTTCCTGATACTGTTCATCCACATCAACACCAGGGCTATTGTTCCTGAGATTGTTCATCCACATCAACACCAGGGCTATTGTTCCTGATACTGTTCATCCACATCAACACCAGGGCTATTGTTCCTCAGACTGTTCATCCACATCAAAACTAGGGCTATTGTTCCTGAGACTGTTCATCCAAATCAATAGCAGTGCTCCTGTTCCTGAGACTGTTCATCCACATCAACACCAGGGCTATTGTTCCTGAGACTGTTCATCCACATCAAAACACGGGCTATTCTTCCTGAGAATGTTTATCTACATCAAAAGCAGGGCTATTGTTCCTGAGACTGTTCATCCACATCAACACCAGGGCTATTGTTCCTGATACTGTTCATCCACATCAACACCTGGACTATTGTTCCTGAGACTGTTCATCCACATCAATACCAGGGCTCTTGTTCCTGAGACTGTTTATCCACATCGAAACCAGTGCTATTTTTCCTGAGATTGTTCATCCACATCAACACCAGGGCTATTGTTCCTGAGACTTTTTATCGACATCAACACCTGGGCTAATGTTCCTGATACTGTTCATCCACAACAAAACCAGGGCAATTGTTCCTGAGACTGTTTATCTGCATTGAAACCAGGTCTATTGTTCCTGAGACTGTTCATCCACATCAACACCAGGGCTATTGTTCCTGATACTGTTCATCCACATCAACACCAGGGCTATCTTCCTGATACTGTTCATCCACAACAAAACCAGGGCAATTGTTGCTGAGACTGTTTATCTGCATCGAAACCAGGGCTATTGTTCCTGAGACTGTTCATCCACATCAACACCAGGGCTATTGTTCCTGAGACTGTTCATCCACATTAATAGCAGGGCTCTTGTTCGAGAGACTGTTCATCTAGTTCAAAACCAGGGCTATTGTTCCTGAGACAGTTTATCGACATCAATACCAGGGCTATTGTTCCTGAGACTCTTCATCCACATCCACACCAGGGCTATTGTTCCTGAGACTGTTCATCCACATCAACACCAGGGCAATTGTTCCTGATACTGTTCTTCCACATCAACACCAGGGCTATTGTTCCAGAGACTGTTCATCCACATCAAAACCAGGGCTGTTGTTCCTGAGACTGTTCATCCATATCAATAGCAGGGCTCTTGTTCCTGAGACTGTTCATCCACATCAATAGCAGGGCTCTTGTTCCAGAGACTGTTCATCCACATCAACAAAAGGGCTATTGTTCCTGAGAATGTTTATCTACATCAAAAGCAGGGCTATTGTTCCTGAGACTGTTCATCCACATCAACACTAGGGCTATTGTTCCTGATACTGTTCATCCACATCAACACCTGGACTATTGTTCCTGAGACTGTTCATCCACATCAATACCAGGGCTCTTGTTCCTGAGACTGTTTATCCACATCGAAACCAGTGCTATTTTTCCTGAGATTGTTCATCCACATCAACACCAGGGCTATTGTTCCTGAGACTGTTTATCGACATCAACACCTGGGCTATTGTTCCTGATACTGTTCATCCACAACAAAACCAGGGCAATTGTTCCTGAGACTGTTTATCTGCATTGAAACCAGGGCTATTGTTCCTGAGACTGTTCATCCACATCAATACCAGGGCTATTGTTCCTGATACTGTTCATCCACATCAACACCAGGGCTATTGTTCCAGATACTGTTCATCCACAACAAAACCAGGGCAATTGTTGCTGAGACTGTTTATCTGCATCGAAACCAGGGCTATTGTTCCTGAGACTGTTCATCCACATCAACACCAGGGCTATTGTTCCTGAGACTGTTCATCCACATTAATAGCAGGGCTCTTGTTCGAGAGACTGTTCATCTACTTCAAAACCAGGGCTATTGTTCCTGAGACAGTTTATCGACATCAATACCAGGGCTATTGTTCCTGAGACTCTTCATCCACATCCACACCAGGGCTATTGTTCCTGAGACTGTTCATCCACATCAACACCAGGGCAATTGTTCCTGATACTGTTCTTCCACATCAACACCAGGGCTATTGTTCCAGAGACTGTTCATCCACATCAAAACCAGGGCTGTTGTTCCTGAGACTGTTCATCCATATCAATAGCAGGGCTCTTGTTCCTGAGACTGTTCATCCACATCAATAGCAGGGCTCTTGTTCCAGAGACTGTTCATCCACATCAACAAAAGGGCTATTGTTCCTGAGAATGTCTATCTTCATCAAAAGCAGGGCTATTGTTCCTGAGACTGTTCATCCACATCAGCACCAGGGCTATTGTTCCTGATACTGTTCATCCACATCAACACCAGGACTATTGTTCCTGAGACTGTTCATCCACATCAAAACCAGGGCTATTGTTCCTGAGACTGTTCATCCACATCAATAACAGGGCTCTTGTTCCTGAGACTGTTCATCCACATCAACACCAGGGCTATTGTTCCTGAGACTGTTCATCCACATCATAAACCACGGCTATTGTTCCTGAGACTGTTCATGGACATCAAAAGCAGGGCTATTGTTCCTGAGACTGTTAATCCACATCAACACCAGGGTTATTGTTCCTGAGACTGTTCCTCAACATCAAAACCAGGGCTATTGTTCCTGAGACTGTTCATCCAGATCAACACCAGGGCTATTGTTCCTGATACTGTTCATCCACATCAAAACCAGGGCTTTTGTTCCTGAGACTGTTCATCCACATCAATAGCAGGGCTCTTGTTTCTGAGACTGTTCCTCCACATCAAAACCAGGGCGATTGTTCTTGAGACTGTTCATCCACATCAATAGCAGGGCTCTTGTTCCTGAGACTGTTAATCCACATCAACACCAGGGCTATTGTTCCTGAGACTGTCCATCCACACCAACACCAGGGCTATTGTTCCTGAGATTGTTCATCCACATCAACACCAGGGCTATTGTTCCTGAGACTGTTCATCCACATCAAAACCAGGGCTATTGTTCCTGAGAATGTTCATCCACATCAATAGCAGGGCTCTTGTTCGAGAGACTGTTCATCCACTTCATAACCAGGGCAATTGTTCCTGAGACAGTTTATCTACATCAAAACCAGGGCTATTGTTCCTGATACTGTTCTTCCACATCAACACCAGGGCTATTGTTCCTGGGACTGTTCATCCACATCAAAACCAGGGCTATTGTTCCTGAGACTGTTCAACCATATCAATAGCAGGGCTATTGTTCCTGAGACTGTTCATCCACATCAACACCAGGGCTATTGTTCTTGAGACTGTTCATCCACATCAAAACCACGGCTATTGTTCCTGAGACTGTTCATCCACAACAATAGCAGGGCTCCTGTTCCTGAGACTGTTCATCCACATCAAAACCAGGGCTATTGTTCCTGAGACTGTTCATCAACATCAATAGCAGGGCTCTTGTTCCTGAGACTGTTCATCCACATCAACAGCAGGGCTATTGTTCCTGAGACTGTTCATCCACATCAACAGCAGGGCTATTGTTCCTGAGATTGTTCATCCACATCAAAACCAGGGCTATGATCCATGAGACTGTTCATCCACATCAACTCCAGGGCTATTGTTCCTGCGATTGTTCATCCACATCAACTCAAGGGCTATTGTTCCTGATACTGTTCATCCTCATCAACACCAGGGCTATTGTTCCTGAGACTGTTCATCCACATCAACACCAGGGCTATTGTTCCTGATACTGTTCATCCACATCAACACCAGGGCTATTGTTCCTGATACTGTTCATCCACGTCAATAGCAGGGCTCTTGTTGCTGAGACTGTTTATCCACATCAACAACAGGGCTATTGTTCCTGAGACAGTTCATCCACATCAAAACCAGGGCTATTTTTCCTGAGACTCTTCATCAACATCAACACCAGGGCTATTGTTCCTGAGACTGTTCATCCACATCAACACCAGGGCAATTGTTCCAGAGACTGTTCTTCCACATCAACACCAGGGCAATTGTTCCTGAGACTGTTCATCAACATCAAAACCAGGGCTATTGTTCCTGAGACTGTTCATCCACATCAACACCAGGGCTATTGTTCCTGAGACTGTTCATCCACATCAAAAACAGGGCTATTGTTCCTGAGACTGTTCATCCACATCAATAGCAGGGCTCTTGTTCCTGAGACTGTTCATCCCCATCAAAAACAGCGCTATTGTTCCTGAGACTGTTCATCCACATCAAAACTTGGGCTATTGTTCCTGATACTGTTCATCCACATCAACACCAGGGCTTTGTTCCTAAGACTGTTCATCCACATCAACACCAGGGCTATTTTTCCTGTTACTGTTCATCCACATCAACACCAGGGCTATTGTTCCTGAGACTGTTCATCCACATCAATAGCAGGGCTCCTGTTCCTGAGACTGTTCATCCACATCAAAACCAGGGCTATTGTTCCTGAGACTGTTCATCAACATCAATAGCAGGGCTCTTGTTCCTGAGACTGTTCATCCACATCAACAGCAGGGCTATTGTTCCTGAGACTGTTCATCCACATCAACAGCAGGGCTATTGTTCCTGAGATTGTTCATCCACATCAAAACCAGGGCTATGATCCATGAGACTGTTCATCCACATCAACTCCAGGGCTATTGTTCCTGCGATTGTTCATCCACATCAACTCAAGGGCTATTGTTCCTGATACTGTTCATCCTCATCAACACCAGGGCTATTGTTCCTGAGACTGTTCATCCACATCAACACCAGGGCTATTGTTCCTGATACTGTTCATCCACATCAACACCAGGGCTATTGTTCCTGATACTGTTCATCCACGTCAATAGCAGGGCTCTTGTTGCTGAGACTGTTTATCCACATCAACAACAGGGCTATTGTTCCTGAGACAGTTCATCCACATCAAAACCAGGGCTATTTTTCCTGAGACTCTTCATCAACATCAACACCAGGGCTATTGTTCCTGAGACTGTTCATCCACATCAACACCAGGGCAATTGTTCCAGAGACTGTTCTTCCACATCAACACCAGGGCAATTGTTCCTGAGACTGTTCATCAACATCAAAACCAGGGCTATTGTTCCTGAGACTGTTCATCCACATCAACACCAGGGCTATTGTTCCTGAGACTGTTCATCCACATCAAAAACAGGGCTATTGTTCCTGAGACTGTTCATCCACATCAATAGCAGGGCTCTTGTTCCTGAGACTGTTCATCCCCATCAAAAACAGCGCTATTGTTCCTGAGACTGTTCATCCACATCAAAACTTGGGCTATTGTTCCTGATACTGTTCATCCACATCAACACCAGGGCTTTGTTCCTAAGACTGTTCATCCACATCAACACCAGGGCTATTTTTCCTGTTACTGTTCATCCACATCAACACCAGGGCTATTGTTCCTGAGACTGTTCATCCACATCAATAGCAGGGCTCTTGTTCCTGAGACTGATTATCCACATCAACAATAGGGCTATTGTTCCTGAGACTGTTCCTCCACATCAAAACCATGCCTATTGTTCCTGAGACTGTTCATCCCCATCAATAGCAGGGCTCTTGTTCCAGAGACTGTTCATCCACATCAACAGCAGGGCTATTGTTCCTGAGACTGTTCATCCACATCAAAACTTGGGCTGTTGTTCCTGAGACTGTTCATCCACATCAATATCAGGGCTCTTGTTCCTGAGATGGTTCATCCACATCAACACCAGGGCTGTTGTTCCTGAGACTGTTCATCCACATCAAAACCATTGCTATTTTTCCTGAGACTGTTTATCTACATCAAAACCAGCACTATTATTCCTGAGACTGTTCATCCTCATCAACACCAGGGCTATTGTTCCTGAGACTGTTCATCCACATCAACACCAGGGCTATTGTTCCTGACACTGTTCATCCACATCAAAACCAGGGCTATTGTTCCAGAGACTGTTCATCAACATCAAAAGCAGAGCTCTTGTTCCTGAGGCTGTTCATCCACATCAACACCAGGGCTATTGTTCCTGAGATTGTTTATCTCCATCAAAACCAGAGCTATTGTTCCTGAGACAGTTCATCCACATCAACACCAGGGCTATTGTTCCTGTGACTGTTCATCCACATCAACACCAGGGCTATTGTTCCTAAAACTGTTCATCCACATCAACACTAGGGCTATTGTTCCTGAGATGGTTCATCCACATCAACACCAGGGCTATTGTTCCTGAGACTGTTCATCCACATCAACACCATGGCTATTGTTCCTGACAATGTTCATCCACATCATAACCAGGTCTATTGTTCCTGAGACTGTTCATCCACATCAAAACCAGGGCTATAGTTCCTGAGACTGTTCATCCACATCAATAGCAGGGCTCTTGTTCCTGAGAATGTTAATCCACATCAACACCAGGGCTATTGTTCCTGAGACTGTTCATCCACATCAAAACCAGGGCTATTGTTCCTGAGACTGTTCATCCACATCAACACCAGGGTTATTGTTCCTGACACTGTTCATCCACATCATAACCAGGTCTATTGTTCCTGAGACTGTTCATCCACATCAAAACCAGGGCTAGTGTTCCTGAGACTGTTCATCCACATCAATAGCAGGGCTCTTGTTCCTGAGAATGTTAATCCACATCAACACCAGGGCTATTGTTCCTGAGACTGTTCATCCACATCAAAACCAGGGCTCTTGTTCCTGAGAATGTTAATCCACATCAACACCAGAGCTATTGTTCCTGACACTGTTCATCCACATCATAACCAGGGCTATTGTTCCTGAGACTGTTCATCCACATCAATAGCAGGGCTCTTGTTCCAGAGACTGTTCATCCACATCAACACCAGGGCTCTTGTTCCTGAGACTGTTCATCGACATCAATTGCAGGGCTCTTGTTCCTGAGACTGTTCATCCACATCAACACCAGGGCTATTGTTCCTGAGACTGTTCATCCACATCGAAACCAGTGCTATTGTTCCTGAGATTGTTCATCCACATCAACACCAGGGCTCTTGTTCCTGAGACTGTTTATCTACATCAACACCAGGGCTATTGTTCTTGAAACTGTTCATCCACATCAATAGCAGGGCTCTTGTTCCTGAGACTGTTCATCCACATCAACACCAGGGCTATTGTTCCTGAGACAGTTCATCCACATCAAAACCAGGGCTATTGTTCCTGAGACTGTTCATCTACATCAAAACCAGGGCTATTGTTCCTGAGACTGTTCATCCACATCAACACCAGGGCTATTGTTCCTGAGGCTGTTCATCCACATCAACACCAGGGCTATTGTTGCTGATACTGTTCATCCACATCAACACCAGGGCTATTGTTCCTGAGACTGTTCATCCACATCAAAACCAGGGCTTTTGTTCCTGAGACTGTTCATCCACATCAATAGCAGGGCTCTTGTTCCTTAGACTGGTCATCCACATCAACACCAGGGCTATTATTCCTGAGACTGTTCATCCACATCAAAACCAGGGCTATTGTTCCTGAGACTGTTCATCCACATCAATAGCAGGGCTCTTGTTCCTGAGACTGTTCATCCACATCAACACCAGGGCTATTGTTCCTGAGACTGTTCATCCACATCAATAACAGGTCTCTTGTTCCTGAGACTGTTCATCCACATCGAAACCAGGGCTATTGTTCCTGATATTGCTCATCCACATCAACACCAGGGCTGTTGTTCCTGAGACTGTTCATCCGCATCAACACCAGGGCTATTGTTCCTGAGACAGTTCATCCACATCAAAACCAGGGCAATTGTTCCTGAGACTGTTTATATACATCAACACCAGGGCTATTGTTCCTGAGACTGTTCATCCACATCAACACCAGGGCTATTGTTGCTGATACTGTTCATCCACATCAACACCAGGGCTATTGTTCCTGAGACTGTTCATCCACATCAACACCAGGGCTATTGTTCCTGAGATTGTTCATCCACATCAACATCAGGGATATTGTTCCTGATACTGTTCATCAACATCAACACCAGGGCTATTGTTCCTGAGACTGTTCATCCACATCAAAACCAGGGCTATTGTTCCTGAGGCTGTTCATCCACATCAATAACAGGGCTCTTGTTCCAGAGACTGTTCATCCACATCAACACCAGCGCTATTGTTCCTGACACTGTTCATCCACATCATAACCCAGGGCTATTGTTCCTGAGACTGTTCATCCACATCAATAGCAGGGCTCTTGTTCCTGAGACTGTTCATCCGCATCAACACCAGGGCTATTGTTCCTGAGACTGTTCATCCACATCAATAGCAGGGCTCTTGTTCCAGAGACTGTTCATCCACATCAACACCAGGGCTATTATTCCTGAGACTGTTCATCCACATCAAAACCAGGGCTATTGTTCCTGAGACTGTTCATCCACATCAATAGCAGGGCTCTTGTTCCTGAGAATGTTCATCCACATCAACACCAGGGCTGTAGTTCCTGAGACTGTTCATCCACATCAAAACCAGGACTATTGTTCCTGAGACTGTTTATCTACATCAAAACCAGGGCTATTTTTCCTGTGATTGTTCATCCACATCAACACCATGGCTATTGTTCCTGAGACTATTCATCCACATCAACACCAGGGCTATTGTTCCTGATACTGTTCATCCACATCAAAGCCAGGGTTATTGTTCCTGAGACTGTTCATCCACATCAATAGCAGGGCTCTTGTTCCATAGACTGTTCCTCCACATCAAAACCAGGGCTATTGTTCTTGAGACTGTTCATCCACATCAATAGCAGGGCTCTTGTTCCAGAGACTGTTCATCCACTTCAAAACCAGGGCTATTGTTCCTGAGACTGTTTATCTACATCAAAACCAGGGCTATTGTTCCTGAGACTCTTCATCCACATCAACACCAGGGCTCTTGTTCCTGAGACTGTTCATCCACATCAACACCAGGGCTATTGTTCCTGAGACGGTTCGTCCACATCAACACCTGTGATCATAACAAAATAATTTGCTAATCGTTCTTTGAAGGAAGTTATAACGAATTTCTAAAATTATGTTTTTTTCCATATGCTCTGAAGACTATATCGCATGACACACAACCAACAATGTTTCATTCGTAAGTTTGCTCAGTAGAATGTAACTAATATCCCTGCAGACATTCCTGAGATGACTGTCCCCATGGAGGTTGCTCTGTGCTATTAATAAGGGTCCCTCTGAAGAAGTCTCTCCATTGGTGTTTCGCACAAGAAATAGAATACTCTGTGATTTATCAGATCGAGCTCATTTACTACCCGTTTCTTGCAGCCATCAGTATTCCTGGTCAGACAGTGAAATAATACAGTGAATGTTGAATATCAATGTTATATTTTCCGTGTTATTGGTGTCATTTAAATGCCAAGTGATTTTCTTGTTTCCCTGATGTGATTTCTCAATTAAAATTGTAATACTTTTTGAATTTTTACCACAGAAATCATTGAAACAACAGTTCCCTTTAATGTTTACGATAGAAATTCTTCCTGAGAATCTGCATGGACTTCAGATCAGAACTAAATTCACAATTTTAAATGTGCTGATGTTTTTTATGGGGGTTACATGGTGGAGCAAGGAATTATTGTATTCTAACTTTTTTCATGTTCGTATATGGCGTTTGTGCAGACATTTCTCTTGTTTGTGTGGATTTGAGTTTAGCATTGATTTTGTTTCTGATTTTAAGTGGAAGGAATGGATTTCTGTTACTGTGCATGTTCTAGACAAAACGACTTTACATTCTGCAGTTTGCCCGGTAAATGTTTAAAAAGAGGGCGAGAGTACACTCCCAATGTTGTACAGAACAGAACCCAAAAGGGCAACTGTGAACGCTTCATGTTGTACAAACTATAATGCAACAGAGTGAGAATGCCCTCTCCATGTTGCACAGATTAAGACATAACAGGGTGAGACTGCGTTCTCCATGTTGTACAGACAATAAACTAATACGATCAGAATGCACTCCCCATGTTGTGCAGACCATAACCCAATAGGGTGACAGTGCACTCTCCATGTTGCACAGACTGTAACCCAACAGGGTGAGAGTGCACTGTCCATGTTGTACAGACTATAACCCAATAGGTTGACAGTGCACTCGACATGTTGTACACATCAAAACCCATCATGGTGAGAGTGCACTGTCCATGTTGTACAGACGATAACACAATTGGGTGAGGGTGCGCTCTCCATGTTGTACTGACCATAACCCAATAGGGTGGGAGTGCACCATCCATGTTGTATAGACTACAACCCAACAGGGTGAGAGGGCACTCTGCATGTTGTACAGACTGTAACCCAATAGAGTGACAGTGCACTCGACATTTTGTACACATCAGAACCCATCAGGGTGAGAGTGCACTGTCCATGTTGTACAGACTATAACACAATTGGGTGAGAGTGCGCTCTCCATGTTGTACAGACCATAACCCAATAGGGTGGGAGTGCACCATCCATGTTGTACAGACTATAACCCAATAGGGTAAGAGTGCGCTCTCCATGTTGTACAGACCATAACCCAATAGTGTGGGAGTGCACCATCCATGTTGTACAGACGATAACCCAACAGGGTGAAAGTGCACTCTCCATGTTGTACAGACCGTAACCCAACAGGGTGAGAGTGCACTCTCCATGTTGTACAGACCATAATCCAACAAGGTGGGAGTGCACTCTCCATGTTGTACAGATTGTAACCCAACAGGGTGAGAGTACACTGTCCGTGTTGTACAGACCAAAACCCAACAGGGTGAGAGTGCACCATCTATGTTGTACAGACTGTAACCCAACAGGGTAAGAGTGCACTCTCCATGTTGTACAGACTGTAACCCAATAGGGTGAGAGTGCGCTCTCCATGTTGTACAGACCGTAACCCAAAAGGGTGGGAGTGCACCATCCATGTTGTGCAGACCGTAACCCAACAGGGTGAGAGTGCACTCTCCATGTTGTTCAGACCGTAACCCAACAGGGTGAGAGTGCACTCTCCATTTGTACAGACCATAACCCAATAGGGTGAGAGTGCACTCTCCATGTTGTGCAGATCATAACCCGACAGGGCAGCGTTGGTCTGCAGATGATTATTTTGGTTGACATTGGTGTTTTGGATGTCAAAATTCTCCAGAAAAAAAAGTCAGTACTTTTTTTTAACCTCAGCATCCATTTCTCTGTCTGAGATCAACAACTCCTTTCACATTTTATCTTCTTTTGCTGCAGATATCAATGACACCAATAATCAGTTCTTTAAATTCAGTTACATTTAATTCAGAACTGCAAAATGCATGTTTTCTTCATTGGCTCTAAATGGTTCTTTACAAATATTTTGTGGCACTGTCAAGGTAAATTTCATGTTTTCTGTTTCTTACAGTTAACTTGGTGGCGATTGTGATTTTGTCTCGAGGACAGTGCGGTCTCTCCAAATGTATCACTCACTATCTGGTGGCCATGGCAGTGGCGGATCTAATGGTGATTATCATCCATGTGATATTACACCGGATTAATATCATGTACTTTCCAATTGGTTTACTGTTTATAACTCCTGTGTGTATGCTAAACCTTGTCACATCTATTGTAGCTGTAGACTTCTTTCTGGTTTACTGTCGCCTTCACTTTTGATCGATTTGTAAAAATTTGCTGTCAGAAGCAGCAATCAAAATATGACACAGAGAAAACAGCGACTGTGGTTATCGCCACCGTGTTTGTGGTGAGCTGTGTTTTGAGTTTTCCCTTTTACTTTGCAGGTGAACCTGTATTTATAATTGACAACGTGTCCTTGGTATTGTGTTGAAACAGATGATTATCTCACCTCCCCCTTGTGGCGGGTTTATAGGTGTATCGTCAGCATCATAACCCCTCTATTGTCAATCCTTTTTAATTCTGTTGTTCAATGCTTTGACCATCAGACACATTATAATGGCAAATGGAGTTCGCAGGAGACTCCGGAGCAACAGTGAGAATCAGAATGATCCAAAGGTGAAGAATCGAAGGAAATCTATGATTTTACTTTTTGCTATTTCTGCCAATGTCATACTATTGTGGATGACATTTATTGTCTATTCGCTAAACTGGCCGGTGGTAAACTTTGGCTAAACCAACAAATATTACAGTAATTCGATATATATTATGCAACAGGTTGGGTACATGTTGCTGCTTGCAGTTCCTGCACAAACACTTGTATCTATGGACTGACACAGAGGAAATTCAGAGAGGAGCTGAAGAATGGGGTGAAATATTTGTTTACACTGAATGGGAAATTGTGTCAATAACAATTAAAGAACATCGATCTGGAGACGGGCTTATAGATTTACAAGTCACTTGTTTTTATATTCCTCAAATTCTTGTGTGTAAGTGAAGGATTATGAGAAAACTGATTATTTTTAACACGATTTTGGATACTGGTGTATAATTACCAGAATTTTACAGATGGATTTTAATGTGTGTATATGAAATTATACAAGAGGAAATATTCTGACATCAATTTAACTGCTGGATTAATGGAGTTACAGCAACTGTACAACATTGAACATCATGAAATTAATTTGTCATAAAGGAACAGTGACACTATATTACATATTCTGCACACTAAAAACAACCTCAGGCAAGGATGTTCTGACAATCATTACAATTCACCATTGGATCAATGTATGAAAACTTTATTTTTTAGAACAAATTGACATGGTTGGAAAAGTTATCAATACAGAGAATATGTTCTTTAAAAAGAGGCCAAAATGGATTCAACTGTGAGGGAAACATTTAGTTTTTGCAGGTACCTTTAGTGTCTCCGTCACTCATAGAATCTCTCTATGCAAATTGTCTAGTACATGAAATCCACCTCCTGCAGCCTTGAGCTTATTTCCACTCGAATAACAACCGCTTCTGTTCCTGGTCTCCATATTCGTTGATATTTGAAATGAGTCACTATTGTCACCTTCTTCCTCATCCCTTTCAAAAACACTATTGTTACGCCTTCCTCAAAAGTCAAGGTACAACCCCACTGTTTTAATGAAGCAACAAACACATCTCGCACTTCCTTTTCCTCCCCAAATCCCTTCAACATGTTGTTGTCTCACAAATCCATGTCCATCCTTCTGACAATATTATATTTGTATTTCTTCAATCAAGGTTTCCACCCTTGTTATGATATTCAATTGCTGCAAGCAAAGTGAAACATCTCAGCTTCTGTGACTGTTATTGTGGTGCACAATCCCTCCACAAGACCTCCTCAGTCTCTCTGTAATCTTTGACATGGTTGACCACGCAATTCTCCTTCAATGTCCCTGATCCATTCGCCATTTAACTGGTACTGTCCTCGTGTGGTTCCACTCTTACCCGCTGTCCAATAACCTCACTTTTCACTTGGTGCCTCCAAGGATCTACTCTCGCCCTCCAGTTGTTCTTTCCCATCTCCATGCTGCCTTTGACGATATTGTCAGAATACACAGGGTCAGCTTCCACATGTACACTGACAACACCTATTTCTACCTCTCCATTACCACACCCAACCTTTACACTGCCACTAGTTTTCAGATTGCCTGAAGGACATGCAGTATTTATGATTCAGTTTCCTCCAGTTAAACATTGGGAGTACAGCAGCCACCATCTCCGAGTCCACAGCACAAACTCTGTACCTTTCTCTCTCTACTTCTACTTCTTGGGTTTTGTCTCAGCCAGATTTATAATGTTTGTAACCTTGGCTTCCCGTTCGACCCCACGATGAGCATCAGGAACCCATATTCTCTCATCACAAAGACCACCTACTTCCATAACGTCAAAGTCCACAGTCCACGTGCTGCTGAAACTCCCATCCCTGTTCTTGTCATCTCCAGACTCGCTCTATCCAATGTCCGACTGGTCGACATCCCATTTACCAAATTAGCAGACCTCAGCTCCACTAAAACTCTGCTGTCCACATCCTGTCACGTCCAAGCTCCTCTGCTCCAACAAGCATATATTTGTCGAACTTAATTCAGTCCTAGGCCTCCAAAACATCGAATTTAAAGTTCTGGTCCTTGGAAATCCTTCCATATGACTTTCAATATCAGTAAAATTCTCCAGACCTCCTAAAACCCACCCTTCACTCACAACTCTCTTTTGCTCGAACACCCATGTTAATGGTCCATCCCTTTGCCCTATTGTGCCCAGTGATACCTTCAACCACTAAGGCTCTTTCGAGGGAGCTAAAGGGTGATTAGATCTGAAGAAGTAATCTTTATTTGTGCCACTTGTTCACCTATTGTATTATGAAAGCTTCACGTATTCAGAGAAAGGGCTTTTCATTTTATTGTTTTATTATTTATCTTTACATGGAACGTATTCCCTGATGAGCTAACAGTGTTAAACCCTATGTCCCTTCCTGTTCCACTCTGCTGTCTGTAACCAAATCCCGACACTGTTCTGTTGCCTCGAATTTTCCCCTTAGATTTCTAAATTTCCCTTCACCTGAATCCTCCCCCACCCTTTTACGTTAATGCTCTGCCCGGATCCTGAGTTATACGATTCCCCAGGACATTGATCCCAGCCTGGATTTACTGGAGCCCATAGCAATGGAACAGCTCCCTCTTTCCCCAGTGCCCCATGAATCAAAGCCCCTCCTTTCCATATCACTCATTGAGCCACACATTTAATTCTCTAATCTGCTTGAACCATTGCCAATCCGTGTGTGACTGAGATAACAATGTAATCAGTGATTATTACCAATGACGTGTTATTTTAATATGGAAATTTTTAATAGGTAAATTGGCCATTATAAATTGCCCCTAGTATAGGTAGGTGGTAGGAGAATATAGGGACAGGTGGGGATATGATAGGAATATGGGATTCGTGTAGGATTCGTATGAATGGGTGGTTGATGGTCGGCACAGATTCGGTGGGCCGAAGGGCCTGTTTCAGTGCTGTATCTCTAAAAAAGAAATACTGGCAACTGGGAAAAATCTAAACATATGTTGTGACCCTTGGAGAAATGGATCCGGAAAAACAGTGAACTCCTCCCACCTCAGTCTTAACAACGGGTAACAATGGTAACCATGGTAATGCAGTACTTGTAATCAATCGTGCATTTGCACATTCTTTACAACATTCATATAATTAGTCCGACTGTCCTGCTCTTCCTCCTTCGACCTGCATTTTCCTTGAGAAGTTTACATTCAATTCTTGGTCAAAAAATGCTATTGAATTAGTTTCCACCTTCATTCCAGGCAATGCATTCCCTGAATAGCCTTATGTTCCTTTCTCACTTCGATTAAAATTGCACCCTCTGATATCCAAGCTATTTGCCAGTGGAAACAGTTTCCTCTTATTCATATGCAATTTAAAACACAGAAACAAGCCCTTCGATCCATTGGTTCTATATCTGTGTTAATTCTCCTCATGTGCATCATACCACTTGACCTACATCCTCTAATCCTATCAACGTCCCATTCTGTTCCTTTATCCCTCGTCTATTCTTCTATTTTTTTATTGAAAACATCTGTTATTTGCCTCAATTACACTATCTGGCAGTGAGTTCCACATACTCAACTCTGTGCAAGTACTGCTGAATTCCTTGGTGGATTTATGAGTAACCACTTTATATTAATGGAGTTTAAAGGACAGGTTTAAACTGAGTTTGCAGAGGATGGGAACAAAGTTTAACATTACAAAAGCAAAAAACAAGATGCATGAAGAATTGTGTGAGACAGGTAGTACTGGAGTGAGAAATAGCAATATATTACCTGGCCCAATTAATAAGATGGAATGCAATAGGATCTAAATGAGGTTGACAGTGCAGGTATGTGAAACGTGGAGTATGGATAAGGCTGGTGAGTAACAGGCACAGATAGCCAAGTGGGAATATGATGGTGTGGCGATAATGGAGATGTGGGTCAAAAAAGATAGGACTGGGTATTAACTATTCCTGGATACAAGGTATTCAGGAAAGTTAGAGAAGGAAAGGATTGAGGAAGGGTGACAGTATTGATCAAGGAGAATATTAGTACTAGAGAGAGTGAAAATCCGAGAAGGGTCAAGGACAGAATCTAATTGGTTGAAGCAAAGAAACAATAGAGGAACCACCACACTACTTGACGTATTCTATCATACAGCAACTACTCGGAGTGATAGAGAGGACCAGAGTGTCAGGGAAATTGCAGAGAGTATTGAAATCGAATTAGAATGGGGACTTTAATTATCCTAATATCTAAGGGGAAGAATTTCTGAAGTGTGAATGGGAGAAGTTTCTAGATCAGTATATTTCTGGTCCAACGAGGAAAGAGGCATTGCTGCATCCGGTTCTGGGGAATTAGGTAGGTCAAGTGTCAGGATGGGAACATTGAGGGAACAGTGATCATAGTCTCAAGGTTTATGTTAGCAAGCTCCTCTTTGCTGACGATGTTGCATTAATATCCCACACTGAAGAGTGTCTACAGAGACTCATCGACAGGATTGTAGCTGCCTGCAACAAATTTGGCCTAATCATCAGACTCATGAAAACGAACATCTTGGGACAAGACGTCAGAAATGCTCCATCCATTGGGGCTGAGCGACTAAATGAGTACTCTGTACCTGTTTTTACCAAGGAAGAAGATGCTGCCTAGCTCATGGTGAAAGAGATGGTAATTGGGACACTGTATGGGCTACAATTTGATAAAGAGGAAGTTTTAGAATGGCTGGCAGTACTTAAAGTTGATATATCACCAGGGCCAGTACCGAGGGAAGTAAGGGTGGAACTTGCAGAGGCACTGGGCATTATCTTCTAAACTTCCTTAGATACAGAGGTGGTGCCAGAAGACTGGAGAATTGTAAATGTTGACCCTTGATCATAAAAGAATGTAAGGAAAAACCCCAAAACTACAGGCTCGTCAGTTTAACGTCAATGATGGGAAAGATGTTAAATCCAATAATCTGTGACAAAATTAACTGTCATTTGGACAAATATCAATTAACTAAGGAAAGTCAGCATGGATTTGTTAAAGGTAAATCGTGTTTAACTAACTTGATTGAGCTCCTTGATGAGGTAATATCGAGGGATGATGAAGGTAATGCAGTTGATGTGGTGTATGTGGACTTCCAAAAGGCGTTTGATAAAGTGTCACATGAAACAATTGTCAGCAAAATTTCAATTCTTCTTTGGCCACCTTATCTCGAGAGACAATGGATACGTGCCTGGAGGTGGTCAGTGGTTTGTGAAGCAGCGCCTGGAGTGGCTATAAAGGCCAATTCTAGAGTGACAGGCTCTTCCACAGGTGCTGCATAGAAATTTGTTTGTCGGGGCTGTTACACAGTTGGCTCTCCCCTTGCGTCTCTGTCTTTTTTCCAGACAACTACTAAGTCTCTTCGAATCACCACATTTTAGCCCCGTCTTTATGGCTGCCAGCCAGCTCTGGCGAATGCTGGCAACTGACTCCCACGACTTGTGATCAATGTCACAGGATTTCATGTCGCGTTTGCAGACGTCTTTAAAGCGGAGACATGGAAGGGCGGTGGGTCTGATATCAGTGGCGAGCTCGCTGCACAATGTATCTTTGGGGATCTTGCCATTTTCCATGCGGCTCACATGGCCAAGCCATCTCAAGCGCCGCTGACTCAGTCGTGTGTCCAAGCTGGGGATGTTGGCCATGGAATAAAGCCCATGGAATAAAACGGGCAGTGGCAGTAGGTATACAGAGTTATCTGAGTGAATGGAAACAGAGTGTAGTGGTGAACAGTTGTATTTTGGACTGGAGGAGTTTATATGGTGGGATTTCCCATGTGTCATTATTAGGACTCCTGCTTTTCTTGATCTATATTAATGACGCAGATGTGGGTTTATCGGAAACAATTTCAAAATTTGTAGATGACACAAAACTTGGAAGCAAAGTGAACACTGAGGAAGGTAGTTATAGATTTCAGTAGAACATAGAAAACAGGGTGAAATGGGTGGACATGTGACAGATGAAATTTAATACAGAGAAGAATGAGCAGAGGCAATATAAACTAAACAATATTATTCCAATGCTGATGCGGGAGCAGAGGGACCTGGGAATATATGTGTGTAAATTGTTGAAGGAGGCAGGGCAGGTTGAGAAAGTGGTTAAAAAGGCAATCGTGATCCTGGGTTTTATAAATGGAAACATACAGTACAAAAGCAGGGACGTTATGGTGAACATTTACAAAATGCTGGTTTGGCCTCAACTGGAATCTTCTGTCAACTTGTGGGCACTGCACATGAGGAAGGATGTGAAGGTATCAGAGAGGGTGCAGAAGATATTCCAGAGATGAGGGACTTTTTGACGTGGATAGATTGGAGAAGCTGCTGCTGTTCTGTTTGGAGAAGAGAAGGGTGAGAGGAGATTTGACAGAAGTGTTCAAAACTATGAGGGGTCTAGGCAGGGTAGTGGAGGAGATAGGAGTCCCATTGACAGACAGCGCAAAAACAAGAGAACACCATGGGCTGAATCGACTCGTTCTGTGCTTAAAATTCAATGATTCTAATGGCTGTGGGGCTTTAAACCAAGGTCTATACGGGCAAAGTAGGCACTGTACCATTGATTGAAATCCACGATTAGAGTTAACAACACGGATTTCTTCCTATCTCAGCAACAAGCAGTTACACAGACATGAGGGTGTGTTCACAATATTCAGTGTTGGCTGCACTTCACAGGACTCTTTGACTTTCCCAAATAGATTGAGACAAAATCAGTTACACGGGTAAAGAGCAGAGCAGGGACCTCAAAGATAGTAAAAGGCCTTTCCTGCAGAAACAGTACATCTGCACTGAACAACAAGCTCCGCCCTCTACTTTTCCTTCAGAGGAAGAAAACCAATCAACAGGCAGATCTCGCCCCGCCCTCTCCATGTGATCATTGGATGTGAAACGGTTCTGCAGCATGGCAAGACTCCGGATAATAAGTTGATCCCTCCATATCTAATCTGGGCTACAAGAAGATAAGGAAACTGAGCATCCAAGGCTGGTCTTCAAAAGGCTCACTTGCTTACCTTTTTAGGCTGTTATCACACGGAAGCCTTTCTCCATTCACGCTTCCAACATCTTGACAAAATTCTAGGCAACGATGCAATAATGAACATTTCACTCAGAGGCGATCCGACACTTAGCCTGTGTTGTCTTAAAGCTCTGCGAGTACAGAATGTGATTGAATCCAATTCAACTCTTACAACGAACACAACGATGACTGTAAATGAAAATATTCATCCACATCAACACCAGGGCTATTGTCCCTGAAATTGTTCATCCACATCAGCACAAGGGTTATTGTTCCTGAGACAGTTCATCCACATCAAAACCAGGCTTATTGTTCCTGAGATTGTTCATGCACATCAGCACAAGGGTTATTGTTCCTGAGACTGTTCATCCACATCAACACCAGGGTTATTGTTCCTGAGACTGTTCATCCACATCAACACCAGGGCGATTGTTCCTGAGATTGTTCATCCACATCAGCACAAGGGTTATTGTTCCAGAGATTGTTCATCCACATCAGCACAAGGGTTATTGTTCCTGAGACTGTTCATCCACATCAACACCAGGGTTATTGTTCCTGAGACTGTTCACCCACATCAACACCAGGGATATTGTCCTAGAAATAGTTCATCTACATCAGCACAAGGGTTATTGTTCCTGAGACTGTTCATCCACATCAACACCAGGGCTATTGTCCCTGAAATTGTTCATCCACATCAGCACAAGGGTTATTGTTCCTGAGACTGATCATTCACATCAACACCAGGGCTATTGTTCCTGAGATTGTTCATCCACCTCAGCACAAGGGTTATTGTTCCTGAGACTGATCATTCACATCAACACCAGGGCTTTTGTTCCTGAGATTGTTCATCCACATCAGCACAAGGGTTATTGTTCCTGAGACTGTACATCCACAACAACACCAGGGTTATTGTTCCTGAGACTGTTCATCCACATCAACACCAGGGATATTGTTGCTGAGATTGATCATTCACATCAGCACAAGCGTTATTGTTCCTGAGATTTTTCATCCACATCAACACCAGGCTTATTGTTCCTGAGATTGTTCATCCACATCAACACCAGGGTTATTGTTCCTGAGACTGTTCATCCACATCAACATCAGGGCTATTGTTCCTGAGATTGTTCATCCACATCAGCACAAGCGTTATTGTTCCAGAGATTGTTCATCCACATCAGCACAAGGGTTATTGTTCCTGAGACTGTTCATCCACATCAAAACCAGGGGAAATGTTCCTGAGACTGTTCATGCACATCAACACCAGGGCTACAGTTCCTGAGACTGTTAATCCACGTCAACACCAGGGCTGTTGTTCCTGAGATTGTTCATTCACATCAGCACAAGCGTTATTGTTCCTGAGACTGTTCATCCACATCAACACCAGGGCTATTGTTCCTGAGATTGTTCATCCACATCAGCACAAGCGTTATTGTTCCAGAGATTGTTCATCCACATCAGCACAAGGGTTATTGTTCCTGAGACTGTTCATCCACATCAACACCAGGGCTATTGTTCCTGAGATTGTTCATCCACATCAGCACAAGTGTTATTGTTCCTGAGACTGTTCATCCACATCAACACCAGGGTTATTGTTCCTGAGACTGTTCATCCACATCAACACCAGGGATATTGTTGCTGAGATTGTTCATTCACATCAGCACAAGCGTTATTGTTCCTGAGATTTTTCATCCACATCAACACCAGGCTTATTGTTCCTGAGATTGTTCATCCACATCAACACCAGGGTTATTGTTCCTGAGACTGTTCATCCACATCAACATCAGGGCTATTGTTCCTGAGATTGTTCATCCACATCAGCACAAGCGTTATTGTTCCAGAGATTGTTCATCCACATCAGCACAAGGGTTATTGTTCCTGAGACTGTTCATCCACATCAAAACCAGGGGAAATGTTCCTGAGACAGTTCATCCACATCAACACCAGGGCTACAGTTTCTGAGACTGTTAATCCACGTCAAAACCAGGGCTGTTGTTCCTGAGATTGTTCATTTTCATCAGCACAAGCGTTATTGTTCCTGAGACTGTTCATCCACATCAACACCAGGGCTATTGTTCCTGAGATTGTTCATCCACATCAGCACAAGCGTTATTGTTCCACAGATTGTTCATCCACATCAGCACAAGGGTTATTGTTCCTGAGACTGTTCATCCACATCAACACCAGGGCTATTGTTCCTGAGATTGTTCATCCACATCAGCACAAGGGTTATTGTTCCTGAGACTGTTCATCCACAACAACACCAGGGTTATTGTTCCTGAGACTGTTCATCCACATCAACACCAGGGATATTGTTGCTGAGATTGTTCATTCACATCAGCACAAGCGTTATTGTTCCTGAGATTTTTCATCCACATCAACACAAGGCTTATTGTTCCTGAGACTGTTCATCCACATCAACACCAGGGTTATAGTTCCTGAGACTGTCCATCCACATCAACACCAGGGCTATTGTTCCTGAGATTGTTCATTCACATCAGCACAGGCGTTATTGTTCCTGAGATTTTTCATCCACATCAACACCAGGCTTATTGTACCTGTGACTGTTCATCCACATCAACACCAGGGTTATTGTTCCTGAGACTGTTCATCCACATCAACACCAGGGCTATTGTTCCTGAGAATGTTCATCCACATCAGCACAAGCGTTATTGTTACAGAGATTTTTCATCCACATCAGCACAAGGGTTATTGTTCCTGAGTCAGTTCATCCACATCAACACCAGGGCTATTGTTCCTGAGACTGTTCATCCACATCAACACCAGGGTTATTGTTCCTGAGACTGTTCACCCACATCAACACCAGGGATATTGTCCCTGAAATAGTTCATCTACATCAGCACAAGGGTTATTGTTCCTGAGACTGTTCATCCACATCAACACAAGGGTTATTGTCCCTGAAATTGTTCATCCACATCAGCACAAGGGTCATTCTTCCTGAGACTGTTCATCCACATCAACACCAGGGCCATTGTCCCTGAAATTGTTCATCCACATCAGCACAAGGGTTATTGTTCCTGAGACTGTTCATCCACATCAAAACCAGGGGAAATGTTCCTGAGACTGTTCATCCACATCAACACCAGGGCTACAGTTCCTGAGACTGTTAATCCACGTCAACACCAGGGCTGTTGTTCCTGAGATTGTTCATTTTCATCAGCACAAGCGTTATTGTTCCTGAGACTGTTCATCCACATCAACACCAGGGCTATTGTTCCTGAGATTGTTCATCCACATCAGCACAAGCGTTATTGTTCCAGAGATTGTTCATCCACATCAGCACAAGGGTTATTGTTCCTGAGACTGTTCATCCACATCAACACCAGGGCTATTGTTCCTGAGATTGTTCATCCACATCAGCACAAGGGTTATTGTTCCTGAGACTGTTCATCCACAACAACACCAGGGTTATTGTTCCTGAGACTGTTCATCCACATCAACACCAGGGATATTGTTGCTGAGATTGTTCATTCACATCAGCACAAGCGTTATTGTTCCTGAGATTTTTCATCCACATCAACACAAGGCTTATTGTTCCTGAGACTGTTCATCCACATCAACACCAGGGTTATTGTTCCTGAGACTGTTCACCCACATCAACACCAGGGATATTGTCCCTGAAATAGTTCATCTACATCAGCACAAGGGTTATTGTTCCTGAGACTGTTCATCCACATCAACACAAGGGTTATTGTCCCTGAAATTGTTCATCCACATCAGCACAAGGGTCATTCTTCCTGAGACTGTTCATCCACATCAACACCAGGGCCATTGACCCTGAAATTGTTCATCCACATCAGCACAAGGGTTATTGTTCCTGAGACTGTTCATCCACATCAAAACCAGGGGAAATGTTCCTGAGACTGTTCATCCACATCAACACCAGGGCTACAGTTCCTGAGACTGTTAATCCACGTCAACACCAGGGCTGTTGTTCCTGAGATTGTTCATTTTCATCAGCACAAGCGTTATTGTTCCTGAGACTGTTCATCCACATCAACACCAGGGCTATTGTTCCTGAGATTGTTCATCCACATCAGCACAAGCGTTATTGTTCCAGAGATTGTTCATCCACATCAGCACAAGGGTTATTGTTCCTGAGACTGTTCATCCACATCAACACCAGGGCTATTGTTCCTGAGATTGTTCATCCACATCAGCACAAGGGTTATTGTTCCTGAGACTGTTCATCCACAACAACACCAGGGTTATTGTTCCTGAGACTGTTCATCCACATCAACACCAGGGATATTGTTGCTGAGATTGTTCATTCACATCAGCACAAGCGTTATTGTTCCTGAGATTTTTCATCCACATCAACACAAGGCTTATTGTTCCTGAGACTGTTCATCCACATCAACACCAGGGTTATAGTTCCTGAGACTGTCCATCCACATCAACACCAGGGCTATTGTTCCTGAGATTGTTCATTCACATCAGCACAGGCGTTATTGTTCCTGAGATTTTTCATCCACATCAACACCAGGCTTATTGTACCTGTGACTGTTCATCCACATCAACACCAGGGTTATTGTTCCTGAGACTGTTCATCCACATCAACACCAGGGCTATTGTTCCTGAGAATGTTCATCCACATCAGCACAAGCGTTATTGTTCCAGAGATTTTTCATCCACATCAGCACAAGGGTTATTGTTCCTGAGTCAGTTCATCCACATCAACACCAGGGCTATTGTTCCTGAGACTGTTCATCCACATCAACACCAGGGTTATTGTTCCTGAGACTGTTCACCCACATCAACACCAGAGATATTGTCCCTGAAATAGTTCATCTACATCAGCACAAGGGTTATTGTTCCTGAGACTGTTCATCCACATCAACACAAGGGTTATTGTCCCTGAAATTGTTCATCCACATCAGCACAAGGGTCATTCTTCCTGAGACTGTTCATCCACATCAACACCAGGGCCATTGTCCCTGAAATTGTTCATCCACATCAGCACAAGGGTTATTGTTCCTGAGACTGTTCATCCACATCAAAACCAGGGGAAATGTTCCTGAGACTGTTCATCCACATCAACACCAGGGCTACAGTTCCTGAGACTGTTAATCCACGTCAACACCAGGGCTGTTGTTCCTGAGATTGTTCATTTTCATCAGCACAAGCGTTATTGTTCCTGAGACTGTTCATCCACATCAACACCAGGGCTATTGTTCCTGAGATTGTTCATCCACATCAGCACAAGCGTTATTGTTCCAGAGATTGTTCATCCACATCAGCACAAGGGTTATTGTTCCTGAGACTGTTCATCCACATCAACACCAGGGCTATTGTTCCTGAGATTGTTCATCCACATCAGCACAAGGGTTATTGTTCCTGAGACTGTTCATCCACATCAACACCAGGGTTATAGTTCCTGAGACTGTTCATCCACATCAACAACAGGGCTATTGTTCCTGAGATTGTTCATTCACATCAGCACAGGCGTTATTGTTCCTGAGATTTTTCATCCACATCAACACCAGGCTTATTGTACCTGTGACTGTTCATCCACATCAACACCAGGGTTATTGTTCCTGAGACTTTTCATCCACATCAACACCAGGGCTATTGTTCCTGAGAATGTTCATCCACATCAGCACAAGCGTTATTGTTCCAGAGATTTTTCATCCACATCAGCACAAGGGTTATTGTTCCTGAGTCAGTTCATCCACATCAACACCAGGGCTATTGTTCCTGAGACTGTTCATCCACATCAACACCAGGGTTATTGTTCCTGAGACTGTTCACCCACATCAACACCAGGGATATTGTCCCTGAAATAGTTCATCTACATCTGCACAAGGGTTATTGTTCCTGAGACTGTTGATCCACATCAACACCAGGGTTATTGTCCCTGAAATTGTTCATCCACATCAGCACAAGGGTCATTGTTCCTGAGACTGTTCATCCACATCAACACCAGGGCTATTGTCCCTGAAATTGTTCATCCACATCAACACCAGGTTTATTGTTCCTGAGACTGTTCATCCACATCAACACCAGGGCTATTGTTCCTGAGATTCTTCATCCACATCAGCACAAGGGTTATTGTTCCCGAGACTGTTCATCCACATCAATGCCAGGGCTATTGTTCCTGATATTGTTCATCCACATCAGCACAAGTGTTATTGTTCCTGAGACTGTTCATCCACATCAACACCAGGGTTATTGTTCCTGAGACTGTTCATCCACATCAACACCAGGGATATTGTTGCTGAGATTGTTCATTCACATCAGCACAAGCGTTATTGTTCCTGAGATTTTTCATCCACATCAACACCAGGCTTATTGTTCCTGAGACTGTTCATCCACATCAACACCAGGGTTATTGTTCCTGAGACTGTTCATCCACATCAACACCAGGGCTATTGTTCCTGAGATTGTTCATTCACGTCAGCACAAGGGTTATTGTTCCCGAGACTGTTCATCCACATCAATGCCAGGGCTATTGTTCCTGATATTGTTCATCCACATCAGCACAAGTGTTATTGTTCCTGAGACTGTTCATCCACATCAACACCAGGGTTATTGTTCCTGAGACTGTTCATCCACATCAACACCAGGGATATTGTTGCTGAGATTGTTCATTCACATCAGCACAAGCGTTATTGTTCCTGAGATTTTTCATCCACATCAACACCAGGCTTATTGTTCCTGAGACTGTTCATCCACATCAACACCAGGGTTATTGTTCCTGAGACTGTTCATCCACATCAACACCAGGGCTATTGTTCCTGAGATTGTTCATTCACGTCAGCACAAGCTTTATTGTTCCTGAGATTTTTCATCCACATCAACACCAGGCTTATTGTTCCTGAGACTGTTCATCCACATCAACACCAGGGTTATTGTTCCTGAGACTGTTCATCCACATCAACACCAGGGCTATTGTTGCTGAGATTGTTCATCCACATCAGCACAAGCGTTATTGTTCCAGAGATGTTTCATCCACATCAGCACAAGAGTTATTGTTCCTGAGTCAGTTCATCCACATCAACACCAGGGCTATTGTTCCTGAGTCAGTTCATCCACATCAACATCAGGGCTATTGTTCCTGAGACTGTTCATCCACATCAACACCAGGGTAGTTGTTCATAAGACTGTTTATCCATATCAGCACCTGAGATCACAACAAAATAATTTGTAAATCTTGGTTTGAAGAAATTTCTGAGGATTATAATTTTTTTTCAACTTCTCTAATAAATATATTTACAAGAAGTGAAAACAGTTCATTGAATCAGTTTGTTCAGTGGACTGTAAATAATGTCACTGCTCACATTCCCTCTATGACTGTCCCCCTGGATGTTGCTCTTTGCTATTAATAAGGGCTCCTCTGAAGAAGTCTCTGCATTGATGTTTAACACAAGAAATGGAATCCCCTGTAATATATCTGATCGAACTCATTTACTACCCATTCTTGCAGCTGTCAGTATTCCTGATCAGGTAGTAAAGTGACATGGTGAAATGTGAAGATCAATGTGTGACTGATCATGTTACATTTTCCTATTTGCTACCGTCAGTTAAGTGTCAATTGATTGCTTTGTTTGCCTGATGTGATGACTGATCTAAAATTATAACGCTTCTTGAATTTTCACCACACAAAATACTGAAAAATCAATTTCCTTTAATGGTTGCAATAGAAATTCATCATAGAGTTTGCACAGTCTTCAGATAAGAATAAATTAGCAGTTCTAAATGTGCTGATGTCAAGTGGGTTACACATGTATCATAAGGATTCATAGTGGTATTGTATTACAATTTTATTTCATAACACGATATGGTGTTACTGCAGATGTTTCACTTGTTTGCATGGACTTGAATCCTGCTTTGTGTATGTTTCTGCATGTAAGTGGACGGGTAAACCTGGTGATTTCTGTTACTGGTGCGTGACCCACCCCATCAGACTTTTCCATTCCTCCCTTTAAAAAGAGGGCAGGATCTCACTCTTCATGTTGTATAGACTATAAACCAACAGGGTGAGAGTTCACTCGCTATGTTGTACAGACTGTGACGCAACAGAGTGAGAGTGCACTTTCCATGTTGCACAGACCATAACCCATGGGGGTGAGAGTGCACTCTCCATGTTGCACAGACCATAACCCAACAGAGTGAGAGCGCACTCTCCATGTTGTACAGACTATAACCCAAAAGGGTGAGAGTGCAGTCTCCATGTTGGACAGACCATAACCCAACAGAGTGAGAGTGCACTCTCCATGTTGCACAGCCTATAACCTAACAGAGTGAGAGTGCACTCTCCATGTTGCACAGACTATAACCCAACAGGGTGAGAGTGGACTCTCCATGTTGTACAGACTGGAACCCAACAGGGTGAGAGTGCACTCTCCATGTTGCACAGACTATAACCCAACAGGGTGTGAGTGAACTCTCCATGTTGTACAGCCTATAACCTAACAGAGTGCGAGTGCACTCTCCATGTTGTGCAGACTATAACCCAACAGGGTGGGAGTACACTCTCCATGTTGCACAGACTATAACCCAACAGGGTGAGAGTGCATTCTCCATGTTGTTCAGCCTATAACCCCATAGAGTGAGAGTGCACTCTCCATGTTTTACAGACCATAACCCAACAGAGTGAGCGTGCACTCTCCATGTTGTACAGCCTATAACCCAACAGAGTGAGTGTGCACTCTCCATGTTGTACAGATTATATCCCAACAGGATGAGAGAGCACTCTCCATGTTGTACAGACTATAACCCAACAGGATGAGAGAGCAATCTCCATGTTGTACAGACTATAACCCAACAGGGTGAGAGTACACTCTCCATGTTGTGCAGACTATAACCCAACAGGATGAGAGTGCATTCTCAATAATAAAACCATAATACTGTGGATGCTGGGAATCTGAAATTAAAACATGAAAGTGCTGGAAATACTCAGTAGGTCTGGCAGCATCTGTGGAGAGGGAAGCAGAGTGAACGTTTCAGGTTTGTAACCTTCAATCAGAACTAGCAAAAGGTTCTAAATTTAAGACACCTTGAGCAAGTGAAAAGGGGGGATGGGGAAGAAGGACAAAATGGAAAGTTTGCGAAAGGGAAGGAGAGATAAAATGACAAAGATGCCACGCAGCAAAGGCAAAGGAAGAACTAACAGTAGTATGAAAAGACAAAGCATTAGTCCAGAATAATGAACAGCTCTGTCCAAAATAAAAACATGAAAAACAAGTTTAAGACAGGCCCATAGTGATAAAATAGAATAAAATAAAATAAAATGAAAAAAGGCAGCCATGTTCTGAAATTGTTGAACTCAATGTTCAGTCCAGGAAGATATCGAGTGCCTTTTCAGAAGATAGATGCTGTTCCTCGAGCTAGTGTTGATGTTTACTGGAGCACTGGAGCAGGTCAAGGACAGAAATGTAGGCAGAAGGGGCAGGCTGGTGAATTACAATGACAAGCAGTCAGAAGCTCAGGGTCATGCTTGTGGACTTAGCGGAGGCGTTCTGCAAAGCGGGCACCCAAACTGCATTTTGTCTCCACAATATAGAGGTGACCGAATTGTGAACAGTAAAAACAATATACTAAATTGAAAGAAGTACAAGTACATTTCTGCTTCACCTTGAATGTGTGTTTGGGACCTTGGATGGTGATGAGAGAGGAGGTAAAAGGGCAGGTGCTAGACCTCCTCTGATTGCGCGGAAAGTTGCTTTGGAAAAGGGATGAGGTATTGGGGATGATGGAGGAGTGGACCAGGGTGTCGGTGAGCGAACAATCCTTTTGGAATGCTGACAGGATAGAGTAAAGGAAGCTGTTCTGGCAGACCCATTGTGTCAGCATTTTCATGCCCCACTGAACTTGTTTCTTCTTATTTTGACTCCATCTTTTCTCTGCTGGTCCAGTCTCTTCCCACTTGCATCAGTGACTCTTCTGACGCTCTACGTCATTTTGACAATTTCCAGTTTCCTGGCCCCAACTGCTTCCTGTTCACTATGGACGTCCAGTCTCTCTACACCTTCATCCCCTACCAAGATGGTTTGAGGGCTCTCTGCTTCTTCCCGGAACAGAGGCCCAGCCAGTCCACATCCACCACCACCCTCCTCCGCCTGGCTGAACTTGTTCTCACATTGAACAACTTCTCCTTCAAATCCACGCACTTCCTTCAAGTAAAAGGTATTGCTATGGGTACCCGCATGGGTCCCAGTTATGCCTGTCTTTTTGTGGGATATGTCGAACATTCCTTGTTCCAGTCCGACTCAGGCCCCCTCCCCCAACTCTTTTTCTGGTACATTGATGACTGTGTCGGTGCCGTTTCCTGCTCCCGCCCCAAATTGGAAACTTTATCAACTTTGCTTCCAATTTCCACCCTTCTCTCACCTTTACATGGTCCATCTCTGACACTTCCCTTCCCTTCCTCGACTTCTCTGTCTCCATCTCTGGGTATAGGTTGTCTCCTAATATCCATTATAAGCCCACAGACGCCCACAGCTACCTCGACTACACTTCTTTACACCCTGCTCCTATAAGGACTCCATTCCAATCTGTCCGTTTCTCTGTCTCTGACACATCTGCTCTGATGATACTACCTTCCATGACGGTGCTTCTGATATGTCTTCCTTTTTCCGCAATCGAGGAGTCCCCCCCGCACTGTGGTTGACAGGGCCCTCAACCGTGACCGACCCATTTCCCGCACCTCTACCCTCACCCCTTCCACTCCCTCCCAGAACCGTGACAGGGTTCCCCATGTCCTCGCTTTCCATCCCATCAGCCTCCACATCCAAAGGATCATCCTCCGCCATTGCCACCATCTCCAGCGTGATGCCACTACCAAAGGCATCATCCCCTCCCTTCCCCCGTCAGCATTCCGAAGGGATCATTCCCTCTGCGACACCCTGGTCCACTCCTCCATTACCCCCACCACCTCGTCTCCTTCTCATGGCACCTTCCCCTGCAATTGCAGGAGGTGCAATGCCGGCCCATTTACCTCCTCTCTCCTCACTATCCCAGTCCCCAAACAGTCCTTTCAGGTGAAGCACCGATTTACTTGTACTTCTTTCAATGTATTATACTGTAGTCGCTGCTCACAATGTGGTCTCCTCCACATTGGGGAGACCAAACGGAGACTGGGTGACGACTTAGCAAAACACCTCTGCTCAGTCTGCAAGCATAACCTCGAGCTTCCGATTGCTTGCCATTTCAACACACAACCCAGCTCTCATGCTCACATCTCTGTCCTGGGATTGCTGCAGTGTTCCAGTGAACATCAACGCAAGCTTGAAGAACAGCATCTCATTTACCGATGAGGCAGCGCATTCCATGCACCCACCACTCTCTGTGTAAAGAACGTACCTCTGAGATCTCCCCGAAACCTTCCTCCAATCACCTTAAAATTATGCCCCCTGGTGATAGCCCTTTCCACACTGGGCAAAAGTCTCTGGCTATCCACTCTATCTATGCCTCTCATCATCTTGTAAACCTCTATCAAGTCACGTCTCATCCTTCTTCGCTCCAATGAGAAAAGCCCTAGCTCCCTCAATCTTTCTTCGTAGGACATGCCCTCCAGTCCAGGCAGCATCCTGGTAAATCTCCTCTGTACCGTCTCTAAAGCTTCCACATCCTTCCTATAATGAGGCGACCAGAGCTGAACACAATATTCCAAATGTGGTCGAGCCAGGGCCTTACAGAGCTGCAGCATAAACTCAATCCCTCTGTCAATGAAAGCCAACACACCATAACACACTCTTAACAACCCCATCAACTTGGGTGGCAACCTTGAGCGATCTATGGACATGGACCCCAAGATCCCTCGGTTCCTCCACACTACCAAGAATCCTGTCTTTAAGCCTGTATTCGGCATTCAAATTCGACCTTCCAAAATTAATCTCTTCACACTTTTCCAGGTTGAACTCCATCTGCCACTTCTCAGCACAGCTCTGCATCCTGTCAATGTCCTGTTGCAACCTACAACCGCCTTCCACACTATCCACAACTCCAGCAACCTTCGTGTCATCGGCAAACTTGCTAACCCAGCCTTCCACTTCCTCATCCAAATTATTTATAAAAATCACAAAGAGCAGATGTCCCAGAACAGATCCCTGCGGAACACCACTGGTCACCGAGCACCAGGCTGAATACTTTCCATCTACTACCACCCTCTGACTTCTATGGGCCAGCCAATTTTGTATCCAGACAGCCAACTTTCCCTGAGTCCCATGCCTCCTTACTTTCTGAATGAGCCTACCATGGGAAACCTTATCAAATACCTTGTTAAAATCCATATACACCACATCCACTGCTCTCCCTTCATCAATGTGTTTGGTCACATCTTCAAAGAATTCAATAAGGCTTGTGAGGCATGACCTGGCCCTTACAAAGCCATGCTGATGTCTCTAAACAAACTATGCTTTTCCAAATACTCATTAATCCTCTCGCTCAGAATCCTCTTCAATAATTTGCCCACAACCGACGTAAGACTGACTGGTCTGTAATTCCCAGGGTTATCCCTATTCACCTTCTTGAACAAGGGAACAACATTTGCTACCCTCCAATCATCCGGTACGACTCCAGTGGACAGTGAGGTCGCAAAGATCATTGCCAAAGGCGCAGCAATCTCTTCCCTCGCTTCCCGTAATATCCTTGGGTATATCCCGTCTGACCCCGGGGACTTATCTGTCCTATATCATTCAAAATTTCCAGCAAATCCCCCCTCTTAACCTCAACCTGTTCGAGCATATCAGCCTGTTCCACGCTGTCCTCACAAACGACCAGGTCCCTCTCACTAGTGAATACTGAAGCAAAGTATTCATTTTGGACCTCCCCTACCTCCTCCGACTCCAGGCACAAGTTCCCTCCACTATCCCTGATCGGCCCTACCCTCACTCTGGCCATCCTCTTGTTCCTCACATAAGTGTAGCACGCCTTGGGATTTTCCTTAATCCGACCCACCAAGTCTTTTTCATGCCCCTTTCTCGCTCCCCTAAGTCCATTCTTCAGTTCCTTCCTGGCTACCTTGTAACCCTCTAGAGCCATGTCTGATCCTTGCTTCCTCAACCTTAAGTAAGCTTCCTTCTTCCTCTTGACTAGCTGTTCCACATCTCTTGACATCCAAGGTTTCTTCACCCTACCATCCCTTCCGTGCCTCATCGGGACAAACCTATCCAGCAGTCACAGCAAGTGCGCCCTAAACAACCTCCACATTTCTGTCTTGCATTTCCCTGAGAGCATCTGTTCCCAATTTATGCTCCCCAGTTCCTGCCTAATAGCATTGTAATTCCCCCTCCCCCAATTAAATATTTTCCCATCCCGTCTGCTCCTGTCCCTCTCCATGACTATAGTAAATGTCAGGGAGTTGTGATCACTATCACCGAAATGCTCTCCCACAGAGAGATCTACCACCTGGCCTGGTTCGTTGCCAGGCACCAAGTCCAACATAGTCTCCCCTCTAGTCGGCCTATCTACATATTGAGTCAGGAAACCTTCCTGGACACACCTGACAAAAACTTCTCCATCCAAACTATTTGCACTAAGGAGGTTCCAATTATTTTAGGGAAGTTGAAGACACCCATGACAACAACCCTGTTACTTCTGCACCTTTCCAAAATCTACCTCCCAGTCTGTTCCTCCGTGTCTCTGTTGCTCCCAACAAAGTGACTGCTCCTTTCCTGTTTCTGACTTCCACCCATAATGACTCAGTAGACAAACCCTCCTCGACGACCTCCCTTTCTGCAGCTGTGATACTATCCCTAATTAGCAATGCCACTCCCCCACCTCTTTTACCTCCCTCCCTATTCCTTTTGAAACATCTAAACCCAGGAACATCCAACATCCATTCCTGCTCCTGTGATATCCACGTCTCCGTAATGGCCACAACATCGTAGCTCCAAGTACCGATCCATGCTTTAAGTTCATCACCCTTATTTATGACATTTCTAGCATTAAAATAGACACACTTCAACCCATCATACTGGCTGCATCTTTGCCGTGTCAGCTGTCTAACCTTCCTCACAGACTCTCTGCACTCTGTATCTGCCTGTTCAACAGCTCCCCCATCCACTGAGCCGTAGCTCCGGTTCCCATCCCCCGGCCAAACTAGTTTAAACCCTCCCGAAGAGCTCTAGCAAACCTCCCGCCCAGGATATTGGTGCCCCTCCAGTTCAGATCCAACCCATCTTTCTTGTACAGGTCCCACCTGCCCCAGAAGGTATCCCAATGATCCACATATCTGAATCCCTCCCTCCTGCACCAGTTCTGTAGCCACGTGTTCAGCTGCACTCGCTCCCTGTTTCTAGCCTCACTAGCACGTGG
Source organism: Heterodontus francisci (assembly GCF_036365525.1). NCBI lineage: Eukaryota > Metazoa > Chordata > Chondrichthyes > Heterodontiformes > Heterodontidae > Heterodontus > Heterodontus francisci. Next base: position 130,639,813 of record NC_090379.1, read on the forward strand.
CACCGGTAACAATCCTGAGAATACTACTCTGCTCGTTCTGCCTTTCAGCTTCCAACCTAACTCCCTATATTCGCTTTTTAGGTCCTCATCCCTTTTCCTCGCGATGTCATTGGTACCGATATGTACCACGACCTCTGGCTGCTCCCCCTCCCCCTTAAGAATCCTGTAGACTCGATACGAGACATCCCTGACCCTGGCGCCCAGGAGGCAACATACCATCCGGGAGTCTCGTTCGCGACCACAGAATCTCCTGTCTGTTCCTCCAACCACTGAATCTCCTTTTCACTATCGCTCTCCTATTATCCCCCCTTCCCTTCTGAGCCACTGGGCCAGGCTCAGTGCCAGAGACCTGGCCAACGTGGCTTTCCCCTGGTAGGTCGTCCCCCTCAACCGTATCCAAAACGGTATACTTATTAATAAGGGGGACGGCCACAGGGGATCCCTGCACTGTGCACCTATTCCCTTTCCCTCCCCTGACGGTCACCCAGCTACCTTTATCCTGTAACTTAGGTGTCACTACTTCCCTATAACTTCTCTCGATCACCCCCTCAGCCTCCTGAATGATCTGAAGTTCATCCAGCTCCAGCTCCAGTTCCCTAACGCGATCTGCGAGGTCAATAATTTCAGAGCTTAACGGGTTCCCCCATTTTACTTTGCTCTTCAATTATTTTTTCTTTTTTATTTTCTTTTTTGTTTTTGTTCAGTTTGTTTCTACTGTGCCTACCCATTGTTTCTTCATATTTGTGCTTGTGGTTGTTCAGTTTTCAGTCCATGAACACCCTACCTGTGCTAATATTTAGTCTTTCAGCACAACATTAACATATTGTTTGCCTTTGCTCCATGACCTTCTGGTCAGCTATTCTGTGACCTTGTCCTACCAACACCTTCTCCTTTGTTATCGTTTGCCCCACCCCCGCTTTACTTGCTTAAATTATTTTACATTTCTATACTTGCCAGTTCTGAAGAAGGTTCACTGACCTGAAACGTTAACTCTGCTTCTTTCTCCACAGATGCTGCCTGGCCTGCTGAGTTTTTCCAGCACCTTTTGTTTTTATTTCAGGGAAGCTGTGTTTGGTAGTGGCATCACACTGGAGGTGCGGAAATGGTGAAGGATGATCCTTTTGATGTGAAAGCTGGTGCAGTGGAAAGTGAGGACAAGGAGAACCCTGTTGTCATTCTGGGAGGGAGGAGAAGGGTTAGGGAAGGAGTACTGGAAGTGAGTCAGACACAGTCAAGTGCCATGTCAACCACAGTGGGGGGGGGGGGTGGCACTTGGGGAGGAAGACATATCAGAAGCGTTGTTGTTGAAGATAAGCATCATGGGAAACCAACAGGGCCGACATGATGTACAGTTACTTGTTTTTGGAGACTCTGGTGTTTTGGTACCAGAATTCGTCAGAAACAAAAGCACTTTTTTTGAACCTCAGCATATTTTTCGTAATTTGAAATTAAGAACTCGTTTTACAATTTAGTTTTCTCATGCCTTCTTTTGCCACAGATCTCCCTGTTACAAATAAACAGTTATTTAAATGAACAATTGCACTTAATTCGGATCAAAAAATCTCATTTCTCCATGTTGTCTTCTTCGAATTTAAATGATTCTTCAAATAATGTTTGGGAACAGCGTTGAGGTAAATTTAATGTTTTCTGTTTCTTACAGTTAACTTGGTGGCGATTGTGATTTTGTCTCGAGGAAAGTGCGGTCTCTCCAAATGTATCACTCACTATCTGGTTGCCATGGCAGTGGCGGATCTAATGGTGATTATCATCCATGTGATATTACACCGGATTAATATCATGTACTTTCCAGTTAGTTTCCTGTTTATAACTCCTGTGTGTCTGGTAAACCTTGTCTCGTACACTGTAGCTTTAGACTGTTCTGTGTGGTTTACTGTTGCCTTCACTTTTGATCGCTTTGCAGCAATTTGCTGTCAGAAGCTGCAATTAAAATATAACACAGAGAAAACAGCGACAGTGGTTATCGCCACCGTGTTTGTGGTGAGCTGTCTGAGAAGTATTCCCCATTACAATACAGGTGAACCTTCATTTATAATTGACAATGTGTCTTGGTATTGTGTTCCTACAGCTGATTATCTAGCCTCCACCTTGTGGAGGGCATATACGTATATCGACAGCATCATAAACCCACTGTTACCAATTCTTTTAATTGTGTTGTTCAATGCTTTGACTATCAGACACATTATGGTGGCAAACAGAACCCGAAAGGGACTCCGGAGCAACAGTGAGAATCAGAATGATCCAGAGGTGAAGAATCGGAGGAAATCAATGATTTTGCTTTTTGCTATTTCGGCCAATTTTATATTATTGTGGATGATGAGCGTTGTCTATTCGCTTAACTGTACAGTGATAAACTTTTATTATACAGACAAATATTACAGTAACTCACTCTATATTACCCAACAAGTTGGGTTTATGCTGCAGCTTCTCACTTCCTGCACAAACATTTGTATCTATGGACTGACACAGAGGAAATTCAGAGAGCAGTTGAAGAATGGGGTGAAATATTTGTTTACACTGAATGGGAAATTGTGTCAATAACAAATAATGAACATCGATCTGGAGCAGGATTTATAGGTTTAGAATTCATTTGCTTTTATCTTCCGCAAATCCTCGTGTGCAGGTGAAGGACAATGAGAAGACAGATTATCTTTAACAAGATGTTATATAGTGATGCTCAATTACCAGAATATTAAAGATGAATATTAATGTAGATAAATGAAATGATATAACATGAAATATTCCAATGTCAATTTAACTGCTGGATTTGTGGATTTACAACAACCCTACACCATCAAAGGACAGCAAAGTAATTCCCCATAAAGGGGAAATTACACTAAATTGTCTATTTTGCACCCTTAGAACAAGCTCAGGCAAAGATGTTCTGACAATCATTACAATTCACCACTGGATCAATTCATAAGAACTATCTTCTGTTCAAGAACAAGCATACATGATTAGAAAAGGTACAAATGCAGAAATAAAGTTCCTCAAAATACGTCAAAATGCATTCAAATGTTAGAGAAAGATCTCGTCATCTTTCAGTACCTTCACTGTCGAATTCTCTCATAGAATGTCCTGTTCCGGCCTCATATTTACTGCCTAATTTCCATGGGATGGATTGTTGAGTGTTTCTGCTCCAAAACTGGTTCATTCTGGACCACATGAGGTGGCTGTTACTGACCTCATCGTGGTCATTTCTCCAGGGTTATCCTGGAATGTATAGATATCCCCTGTGTCTCTTCATCACTGCCAACAGCCTTTATTAACCCTTCTCCATTAACTCCACCTCATTCACTTCCAATAACATGACAGGTACTTAGCAACTTCATTGCATCTAATATTGAGAGCAACTGTTCACCTGCTCCTGTTGAATTCAGCCTTCGATTGTCAAACAAGACAACCCTTTCTCTCCTGAACCAATTGCTTTCACCAATCGTTCCCCAACTCCCATCAATCTCTATGCAAATTTGTCTCATCCCTAAACGCCACCTCCTGCAGCCTTGAGCTTATCTCCACTCAAATAGGAACCACTTACAGTCATAGGGTCATAAAGACATGCAGCACAGAAACAAGCCCTTCGGTCCATCGTGTCTGTGCCAGCCATCAAGCAACTATATATTCTAGTCCCATTTTCCAGGAGTTGGCCCATAGTCTTGTATGCGATGGCGCTTCAAGTGCTCATCTAAATACTTCTTAAATGTTGTGAGGGTTCCTGCCTCTACCACCTCTTCAGGCAGTGTATTCCAGATTCCATCCACCCTGTGGGTGGAAAAATATTGCCTCAGAAACCATCTAAACCTCCTGCCCCTTACCTTAAATCTCTGCCCCCTGGTTATTGACACCTCCACTAAGGGAAAAAGTATCTTCCTATCTAACCTATCAATGCCTCTCATAATTTTGTATACTTCAATCATGTCCCCCCTCAGTCTTCTCTGTTTTAAGGAAAACAACCCTAGCCTTTTCAGTCTCTCTTCATAGCTGAAATGCTCCAGCCCAGGCAACATCTTGGTGAATCTCCTCTGCTCCCTCTCCAGTGCAATCACATCCTTCCTGTAGTGTGGTGACCAGAACTGCACATATTACTCCAGCTGTGGCCTAACTAGCATTTCATACAGCTCGATCATAACCTCCCTGCTCTTAAATTTTACGCCTCAGATAATAAAGGCAAGTATCCCATATGACGCCCTAACCACCTTACCTAGCTGTGCTGCTGCCTTCAGTGAGGTGCCAGAGGGATGGTATTACCAGGGTCACAATTCGGCTGGCATGAAGGGAGGTGAGGGGGATGATATTACCAAGGGTCACAATTCAGTTGGCATGAAGAGAGGTTGGAGGGGGATGGTATTACCAGGGGCACAATTCAGTTGGCATGAAGGGAGGTGGGAGGGGGATGGTATTAACAGGGGCACAATTCTGCTGGCATGAAGGGAGGTGGGGGGGGACGGTATTACCAGGTTGCACAATTCTGCAGTCATGAAGGGAGGTGGGAGGGGGATGGTATTATCAGGGGCACAATTCTGCAGGCATGAAGGGAGGTGGGAGGGGGATGGTATTACCAGGGTCACAATTCAGTTGGCATGAAGGGAGGTGGGAGGGGGATGGTATTAACAGGGGCACAATTCTGCTGGCATGAAGGGAGGTGGGGGGGGGGATGGTATTACCAGGGGGCACAATTCTGCAGGCATGAAGGGAGGTGGGAGGGGGATGGTATTACCAGGGTCACAATTCAGTTGGCATGAAGGGAGGTGGGAGGGGGATGGTATTACCAGGGGCACAATTCAGTTGGCATGAAGGGAGGTGGGAGAGGATGGTATTACCAGGGGCACAATTCTGCAGGCATGAAGGGAGGTGGGAGGGGGATGGTATTACCAGGGGCACAATTCAGTTGGCATGAAGGGAGGTGGGAGGGGATGGTATTACCAGGGGGCACAATTCTGCAGGCATGAAGGGAGGTGGGAGGGGGATGGTATTACCAGGGGCACAATTCAGTTGGCATGAAGGGAGGTGGTGTGGATGGTATTACCAGGGGGCACAATTCAGCAGGCATGAAGGGAGGTGGGAGGGGGATGGTATTACCAGGGTCACAATTCAGTTGGCATGAAGGGAGGTGGGAGGGGGATGGTATTAACAGGGGCACAATTCAGCTGGCATGAAGGGAGGTGGGGGGGATGGAATTACCAGGGGGCACAATTCAGTTGGCATGAAGGGAGGTGGGAGGGGGATGGTATTAACAGGGGCACAATTCTGCTGGCATGAAGGGAGGTGGGGGGGATGGTATTACCAGGTTGCACAATTCTGCAGGCATGAAGGGAGGTGGGAGGGGGATGGTATTATCAGGGGCACAATACTGCAGGCATGAAGGGAGGTGGGAGGGGGATGGTATTACCAGGGTCACAATTCAGTTGGCATGAAGGGAGGTGGGAGGGGGATGGTATTAACAGGGGCACAATTCTGCTGGCATGAAGGGATGTGGGGGGGGGGGGGATGGTATTACCAGGGGGCACAATTCTGCAGGCATGAAGGGAGGTGGGAGGGGGATGGTATTACCAGGGTCACAATTCAGTTGGCATGAATGGAGGTGGGAGGGGGATGGTATTACCAGGGGCACAATTCAGTTGGCATGAAGGGAGGTGGGAGAGGTTGGTATTACCAGGGGCACAATTCTGCAGGCATGAAGGGAGGTGGGAGGGGGATGGTATTACCAGGGGCACAATTCAGTTGGCATGAAGGGAGGTGGGAGGGGATGGTATCACCAGGGGGCACAATTCTGCAGGCATGAAGGGAGGTGGGAGGGGGATGGTATTACCAGGGGCACAATTCAGTTGGCATGAAGGGAGGTGGTGGGGATGGTATTACCATGGGGCACAATTCTGCAGGCATGAAGGGAGGTGCAAGGGGGATGGTATTACCAGGGTCACAATTCTGCTGGCATGAAGGGAGGTGGGGGTATGGTACTATCAGGGGGCACAAATCAGTTGGCATGAAGGGAGGTGAGAGGGGGATGGTATTAACAGGGGCACAATTCTGCTGGCATGAAGGGAGGTGGGGGGGATGGTATTACCAGGGGGCACAATTCTGCAGGCATGAAGGGAGGTGGGAGGGGGATGGTATTATCAGGGGCACAATTCTGCAGGCATGAAGGGAGGTGGGAGGGGGATGGTATTACCAGGGAAACAATTCAGTTGGCATGAAGGGAGGTGGGAGGGGGATGGTATTAACAGGGGCACAATTCTGCTGGCATGAAGGGAGGTGGGGGGGGGTATGGTATTACCGGGGGGCACAATTCTGCAGGCATGAAGGGAGGTGGGAGGGGGATGGTATTGCCAGGGTCACAATTCAGTTGGCATGAAGGGAGGTGGGAGGGGCTGCTATTAACAGGGGCACAATTCTGCTGGCATGAAGGGAGGTGGGAGGGGGCGATGGTATTAAAAGGGGGCACAATTCTGCAGGCATGAAGGGAGGTGGAGGGGGATGGTATTATCAGGGGCACAATTCTGCAGGCATGAAGGGAGGTGGGAGGGGGATGATATTACCAGGGTCACAATTCAGTTGGCATGAAGGGAGGTGGGAGGGGGATGGTATTATCAGGGGCACAATTCTGCAGGCATGAAGGGAGGTGGGAGGGGGATGGTATTACCAGGGTCACAATTCAGTTGGCATGAAGGGAGGTGGGGGGGGCTATGGTATTAACAGGGGCACAATTCTGCTGGCATGAAAGGAGGTCGGGGGGGGGGGGGGATGGTATTACCAGGGCTCACAATTCTGCAGGCATGAAGGGAGGTGGGAGGGGGATGGTATTACCAGGGTCACAATTCAGTTGGCATGAAGGGAGGTGGGAGGGGGATGGTATTACCAGGGGCACAATTCAGTTGGCATGAAGGGAGGTGGGAGAGGATGGTATTACCAGGGGCACAATTCTGCTGGCATGAAGGGAGGTGGGAGTGGGATGTTATTACCAGGGGCACAATTCAGTTGGCATGAAGGGAGGTGGGAGGGGATGGTATTACCAGGGGGCACAATTCTGCAGGCATGAAGGGAGGTGGGAGGGGGATGGTATTACCAGGGGACACAATTCTGCAGGCATGAAGGGAGGTGGTGGGGATGGTATTACAAGGGTGCACAATTCTGCAGGCATGAAGGGAGGTGGGGGGGATGGTATTACCAGGGTCACAATTCAGTTGGCATGAAGGGAGGTGGGAGGGGGATGGTATTAACAGGGGCACAATTCTGCTGGCATGAAGGTAGGTGGGGGTGGGATGGTATTACCAGGGGGCACAATTCAGTTGCAATGAAGGGAGGTGGGAGGGGTATGGTATTAACAGGGGCACAATTCTGCTGGCTTGATGGGAGGTGGGGGGGGATGGTATTACCAGGGGGCACAATTCTGCAGGCATGAATGGAGGTGGGAGGGGGATGGTATTATCAGGGGCACAATTCTGCAGGCATGAAGGGGTGTGGGGGGGGGGTGGGGGGGTGGGGGTTTGGTATTACCGGGGGGCACAATTCTGCAGGCATGAAGGGAGGTGGGAGTGGGATGGTATTACCAGGGTCACAATTCACTTGGCATGAAGGGAGGTGGGAGGGGGATGGTATTACCAGGGGCACAATTCTGCAGGCATGAAGGGAGGTGGGAGGGGGATGGTATTACCAGGGTCACAATTCAGTTGGCATGATGGGAGGTCGGGGGGGATGGTATTACCAGGGGGCACAATTCTGCAGGCATGAAGGGAGGTGGGAGGGGGATGGTATTACCAGGGTCACAATTCAGTTGGCATGAAGGGAGGCGGGAGGGGGATGGTATTACCAGGGGCACAATTCAGTTGGCATGAAGGGAGGTGGGAGAGGATGGTATTACCAGGGGCACAATTCTGCTGGCATGAAGGGAGGTGGGAGTGGGATGTTATTACCAGGGGCACAATTCAGTTGGCATGAAGGGAGGTGGGAGGGGATGGTATTACCAGGGGGCACAATTCTGCAGGCATGAAGGGAGGTGGGAGGGGGATGGTATTACCAGGGGGCACAATTCTGCATGCATGAAAGGAGGTGGTGGGGATGGTATTACCAGGGGGCACAATTCAGCAGGCATGAAGGGAGGTGAGGGGGGGGATGGTATTACCAGGGTCACAATTCAGTTGGCATGAAGGGAGGTGGGAGGGGGATGGTATTAACAGGGGCACAATTCTGCTGTCATGAAGGGAGGTGGGGGTGGGATGTTATTACCAGGGGGCACAATTCAGTTGCAATGAAGGGAGGTGGGAGGGGTATGGTATTAACAGGGGCACAATTCTGCTGGCATGAAGGGAGGTGGGTGGGGATGGTATTACCAGGGGGCACAATTCTGCAGGCATGAATGGAAGTGGCAGGGGGATGGTATTATCAGGGGCACAATTCTGCAGGCATGAAAGGGTGTGGGGGGGGTGGTTGGTATTACCGGGGGGCACAATTCTGCAGGCATGAAGGGAGGTGGGAGGGGGATTGTATTATCAGGGGCACAATTCTGCAGGCATGAAGGGAGGTGGGAGGGGGATGGTATTATCAGGGGCACAATTCTGCAGGCATGAAGGGAGGTGGGAGGGTGATGGTATTGCAAGGGTCACAATTCAGTTGGCATGAAGGGAGGTGGGATGGGGATGGTATTAACATGGGCACAATTCTGCTGGCATGAAGGGAGGTGGGGGGGGATGGTATTACCAGGGGGCACAATTCTGCAGGCATGAAGGGAGGTGGGAGGGGGATGGTATTACCAGGGACACAATTCAGTTGGCATGAAGGGAGGTGGGAGGGGATGGTATTAACAGGGGGCACAATTCTGCAGGCATGAAGGGAGGTGGGAGGGGGATGGTATTACCAAGGTCACAATTCAGTTGGCATGAAGGGAGGTGGGAGGGGGATGGTATTACCAGGGGCACAATTCAGTTGGCATGAAGGGAGGTGGTGGGGATGGTATTACTAGGGGGCACAATTCTGCAGGCATGAAGGGAGGTGGGAGGGGGATGGTATTACCAGGGTCACAATTCTGCTGGCATGAAGGGAGGTGGGGGGGATGGTACTACCAGGTGGCACAAATCAGTTGGCATGAAGGCAGGTGGGGGGATGGTATTACCAGGGGGCACAATTCTGCAGGCATGTAGGGAGGTGGGAGGGTGATGGTATTATCAGGGGCACAATTCTGCAGGCATGAAGGCAGGTGGGAGGGGGATGGTATTACCAGGGACACAATTCAGTTGGCATGAAGGGAGGTGGGAGGGGGATGGTATTAACAGGGGCACAATTCTGCTGGCATGAATGGAGATGGGGGGGGCGGATGGTATGACCGGGGGGCACAATTCTGCAGGCATGAAGGGAGGTGGGAGGGGGATGGTATTGCCAAGGTCACAATTCAGTTGGCATGAAGGGAGGTGGGAGGGGGATGCTATTAACAGGGGCACAATTCTGCTGGCATGAAACGAGGTGGGAGGGGGCGATGGTATTAAAAGGGGGCACAATTCTGCAGGCATGAAGGGAGGTGGGAGGGGGATGGTATTATCAGGGGCACAATTCTGCAGGCATGAAGGGAGGTGGGAGGGGGATGGTATTAACAGGGGCACAATTCTGCTGGCATGAAGGGAGTTGGGGGCGGATGGTATTACCAGGGGGCACAATTCTGCAGGCATGAAGGGAGGTGGGAGGGGGATGGTATTACCAGGGTCACAATTCAGTTGGCATGAAGGGAGGTGGGAGGGGGATGGTATTACCAGGGGCACAATTCAGTTGGCATAAAGGGAGGTGGGAGAGGATGGTATTACCAGGTGCACAATTCTGCTGGCATGAAGGGAGGTGGGAGGGGGATGGTATTACCAGGGGCACAATTCTGCAGGCATGAAGGGAGGTGGGAGGGGGATGGTACTACCAGGTGGCACAAATCAGTTGGCATGAAGGGAGGTGGGAGGGGGTTGGTATTAACAGGGGCACAATTCTGCTGGCATGAATGGACGTGGGGGGGGATGGTATTACCGGGGGGCACAATTCTGCAGGCATGAAGGGAGGTGGGAGGGGGATGGTATTATCAGGGGCACAATTCTGCTGCATGAAGGGAGGTGGGAGGGGGATGGTATTACCAGGGTCACAATTCAGTTGGCATGAAGGGAGGTGGGAGGGGGATGGTATTATCAGGGGCACAATTCTGCAGGCATGAAGGGAGGTGGGAGGGGACGGTATTACCAGGGTCACAATTCAGTTGGCATGAAGGGAGGTGGGAGGGATATGGTATTAACAGGGGCACAATTCTGCTGGCATGAAGGGAGTTGGGTGGGGATGGTATTACCAGGGGGCACAATTCTGCAGGCATGAAGGGAGGTGGGAGGGGGATGGTATTACCAGGGTCACAATTCAGTTGGCATGAAGGGAGGTGGGAGGGGGATGGTATTACCAGGGGCACAATTCAGTTGGCATGAATGGAGGTGGGAGAGGATGGTATTACCAGGGGCACAATTCTGCTGGCATGAAGGGAGGTGGGAGGGGATGGTATTACCAGGGGCACAATTCAGTTGGCATGAAGGGAGGTGGGAGGGTATGGTATTACCAGGGGGCACAATTCTGCAGGCATGAAGGGAGAAGGGAGGGGGATGTTATTACCAGGGGGCACAATTCTGCAGGCATGAAGGCAGGTGGTGGGGATGGTATTACCAGGGGGCACAATTCTTTTGGCATGAAGGGAGGTGGGAGGGGGATACTATTAACAGGGGCACAATTCTGCTGGCATGAAGGGAGGTTGGGGGGGGGAATGGTATTACCAGGGGGCACAATTCTGCAGGCATGAATGGAGGTGGGAGGGGTGTGGTTTTATCAGGGACACAATTCTGCTGGCATGAAGGGAGGTGGGAGGGGGATGGTATTACCAGGGTCACAGTTCAGTTGGCATGAAGGGAGGTGGGAGGGGGATGGTATTAACAGGGGCACAATTCTGCTGGCATGAAGGGAGGTGGGTGGGGGGGGGATGGTATTACCGGGGGGCACAATTCTGCAGGCATGAAGGGAGGTGGGAGCGGGATGGTATTACCAGGGTCACCATTCAGTTAGCATGAAGGGAGGTGGGAGGGGGATGCTATTAACAGGGGCACAATTCTGCTGGCATGAAGGGAGGTGGGAGCGGGCGATGGTATTAAAAGGGGGAACAATTCTGCAGGCATGAAGGGAGGTGGGAGGGGGATGGTATTATCAGGGGCACAATTCTGCAGGCATGAAGGGAGGTGGGAGGGGGATGGTATTACCAGGGTCACAATTCAGTTGGCATGAACGGAGGTGGGAGGGGGATGGTATTACCAGGGGGCACAATTCTGCAGGCATGAAGGGAGGTGGGAGGGGGTTGTTATTACCAGGGTCACAATTCAGTTGGCATGAAGGGAGGTGGGAGGGGGATGGTATTAACAAGGGCACAATTCTGCTGGCATGAAGGGAGTTGGGGGTGGATGGTATTACCAGGGGCACAATTCTGCAGGCATGAAGGGAGGTGGGAGGGGGATGGTATTACCAGGGGGCACCATTCTGCAGGCATGAAGGGAGGTGGGAGGGGGATGGTATTATAAGGGGCACAATTCTGCTGGCATGAAGGGAGGTGGGAGGGGGAGGGTATTACCAGGGGGCACAATTCTGCAGGCATGTAGGGAGGTGGGAGGGGCATGGTATTATCAGGGGCACATTTCTGCTGGCATGAAGGGATGTGGGAGGGGGATGGTATTAACAGGGGCACAATTCTGCTGGCATGAAGGGAGGTGGTAGGGGGATGGTATTACCAGGGGGCACAATTCTGCAGGCATGAAGGGAGGTGGGAGGAGTATGGTATTACCAGGGGGCACAATTCTGCAGGCATTATGGGAGGTGGGAGGGTGATGGTATTATAAGGGGCACAATTCTGCTGGCATGAAGGGAGGTGGGAGGGGGATGGTATTACCAGGGGGCACAATTCTGCAGGCATGAAGGGAGGTGGGAGGGGCATGTTATTATCAGGGGCACATTTCTGCTGGCATGGAGGGAGGTGGGAGGGGGATGGTATTATCAGGGGCACAATTCTGCAGGCGTGAAGGGATGTGGGAGGGGGAAGGTATTACCAGGGGCACAATTCTGCTTGATGGGTCGTTGGCTGCAATGGAATCACCTTGCCGGTGTGGCAGTGGGTGGGGGTGTGTACAGATATGGTGTGCAGTCTTGCCTTGCCTTTTCCATTACTGCCAGTTTGAGCCCGTCTGCTCTCCCGGGAAGGACCAGGGGCAGTGATAGTCTCCAGTCCCCTGGTCCCTCTTTCACCTTGCCACTGATGGCCTCAGTGAAGGATTGCAGGTCAGCTTGGATTATTGGAATCCATTTCACCAGGGCCGCCGCAATCATCTCCACGGATGATGCCATGTGTTCAAACACCTGGGATGTGGCAGCTCTCTTGGCCTGGATTGAATCCCCCATCATCCGTTTCAGGTTGCGCACGGACTGTGGCATCTCCACCAGATGTAGCCACGATTGCTGCTGTAGCTCCAGCCTGTCCTCTGCTGTCCACAACAGAGAATCATCAATAGCCTGGGACTCAGCATGGGCCTGGCCACCCACAGCCCTCTGACAGTCAGAGACCTCGGCTTTCTCAGACTCACTCAGCTGCTCGAGTGGGGGTGAGGTGCTCTCACCAGATTGTGACCCAATTCTAAGGCCAATTGCATTCCCACCGAGGTGACTGCAGCTGCACTGATGGAAGGTGTGTGAGTGTCATGGAACGTTGCTTCCTCTGCCATGATCTGAGTAACAAACAAGGGTGAGTTATTTCATACTTTCACTGATTCATGTCATGTCATTCCTCCATAAGCAACCTCACTATCTTTGTCATGACAGTGGCACACATGTACCACTCTGTGTGGGGGTGCCCAGGTTCAGTGGAGCCATGATCAAAGTGCCATTTACTTTTGCAGTGCGATGCAGATCATTCATTCACTTGTGGCACAGCACCAGGTCACTCCGAATGGCACCACGGCTTCTTACCTCCTCTGCCACCTCCAGCCAAGATGCCTTGGTCAGGCAGGAGGGCCTCTCCTTACCATTACTGGGGAAAAGGACCTCCCACCTTTCCTGCACAGCCTGGAGGAGTGTGAGCAGCGAAGCACCGCACTCAATATTGGGCGGTCTGCTCTGGCGGACCACCATTTTAAAAACTCGCCACTAAAATCAACGGTCAACTGGTATAATTCAGCCCTGGATATCTGAAATCAATACAGAAAGTACTCAATGTACACAACATTCTGACAACATCTGTGGAGAGACAAACAGAGTGAACGTTTCAGGTCTGGTTTCAGATACTGCCAGACCTGCTCTGTATTTCCAGCTCTTTCAGTTTTGATTCCACAGTATCCTCAAAAGTTTGGACTGCAGTGACGGATGCGCCAGAGGGGACCAATGAATGGAGGGAATCCACCATTATAGGAAGAGCAGGAAAGGCTGCAGGGAAATACATACATTGGCTGAATGTGCAAGAGTAGGGACAGGATGTCAGACCTGTGGATTGGCAGAAGGAAGTGAAAATGTAGAAGGCCAGAAAACGTCGTGTAAGTTCAGACGTGGGCCTGACGATGATCATAGTCCAAAGAAAAGGTCACAAACTTGTGAAAGGAAGTAGGAGGGACAGGTCAAGTAGTAGCAGTCCAGAAACAATAGGAAATCTAGTCGGAGACGTAGTTCCACAACAGCAAGGACCAAAGAGCAGGCGAGGAGCACCACTTGCGATAGAGAAGCTCGAGTGCCAACTAACACATTAGATGGTAAGTTCGTAAAGGATGCAAAACAGAAAGAGCTTAACACTTGGAGCAAGTTGGCATGCACACCGAGGAGCCAGATCGAGGACAACCAGCGTTGTCCCTTCGGTGGATCTGTGCAGAGAAAGTACTTCCGAATCGTTCGTACAAAGCTAAGGCCAGACTTGTAGCTCGGGAATTTGAGGAATGACAAGGCAACCAAGAAGCTAGAATCGGTTCCCCAACAGCAGGAAAAGTTAGTTTGATGATTTTCCAAGACTCATTCATGGGAGTTTAGGTCTATCGTCATCAAAGCAGAATTTTTGCAATGGGAGAAATTTCAAAGAGAAGTATTTTTAAAACCACCAAAAGAAGCTGGAGATATAGAGGGGAAATTATGAAAGCTAAACAAGTGTGTTTATGGGTTAAATGATGCATCCAGGGTGTGGCATTTTTCAGTTAGTGCCTTCCGACTAAAAGCTGGTTGTATCCAGTTCAAAGAGGTTGCAGCAGTCTTTTATTGGCACTATGAACAAAACCTAGCAGGCGTTTACTTCGAGCACGGAGAAGATTTTCTGTGGGGAGGATCTACGGCATTTGAGAAATTTGTGGTCGATAAAGTTATAAATAAATTTAAAATTGGAAAATGGGCTTCTGGAGCTTTTAAATGTATAGTGTTGACCATTCATCAGAACAAGTTGGGAGTAAGCCTACATCGACAGTCTCACCTAAAGAATGTTAATAGGATCCCGATAAATCGGGCCAGATCCTCACAAAAGAAAGACTCCACAACCAAGGAAGAAGTAGACTAGTTAAGGAGCTTAATCTGATAATTAAACTGGTTGTGCACACAAACTAGGCCGGATATTTGCGATGATATATTAGAATTGAGCGCGATGCTGAAACCTGCTGCTGTTGGGGAAGTGCTGAAAGCAAGTAAGATATTGAACAAAATTGAGTTTCGACAAATGTTCTCTCAAGTTTCCAGTATTAGGTGAGCCAGAAGAAATGAAAATTATCATTTTTCATGACGTCTCACATGCTGTTCTTCCCAATGGTTATTCGAGGACAGCAGGGTTCATTATATATTTGGTGGGAAGAAATGGTAAATGTTGTCCATTAGCCTGGGAATCGAAGATAACAAAGAGGATAGTTAAAAACATCTTAGCTGCTGTGACACTTGCACTGTTGGAAGCGAGCGATATGGGGATGTATTTAGCAAGTATTTTAAAGGAAATCAGAGATCAGGCAATTGGAGAAAGAAATCCGAGAGAATGCTATATGGATAACCATTCTTTCTGGGACAATGTCCATTCAACAAAAAGCATCACGGAAAAGAGGTTGAGGATTGATCTCACGAGTATAAAAGAAAGGTCAGAAAGAAAATATATTTCCAAAATAAAATGGGTCGACACAAGTCATCAGTTGTCGGATTGTTTTGCAAGGATAGGTTCTTGTTCAAATACATTTTTGGATGTCCTCGAAGAGGGCTGTACTGTGTTATGATGAATTAGGATAACATGGATATTTTTTCTGTTAAGATCGCTTTGTAATTCTTCAAACAAGTTTTTTATTTCTTCATAAAAGGGGGAATATACAATATGTTAATGACTGGTGCTGTTGAAGTTTGATGGTATAATAGCATAAGATAAAGAATAAAGAAAAATGTATCGACATTTTGTCTCTTTTTAGTTTTCTATATTTGTTTTTAAATAAAGAAAAGAGGAATCTATTACTACCTGAAATGTTAACTCTGTTTCTCTCTCCAGAGATGCTGTAAGTCCTGCTGAGTGTTTCCAGCATTTCTTGTTTTTATTACAGACTTCCACCATCTGCAGTATTTTGCTTTTATTTATCTGTTAGTGTCTAATAATTTCTATCAATGGATGTTAAGTACCGAGTAGTTGAAGGTGATAGGGTGAGCAGGTCTTGGGTATTGATTAGTTTATTGTACTCAGATGTATCTGTCAAGAAGAGACAGCGATCATTGGCTGGAGATTGTTATGAGTGGAGAGGTAAGCTCTGTGGCAAGCATCTTCGCTGCCTCCGGAGAACCCTTGGCATCAGGTGGCAAGACCGTATCTCCAACGCAGAAGTCCTCGAGGCGGCCAACATCCCCAGCATATACACCCTACTGAGCCAGCAGCGTTTGAGCTGGCTTGGCCATGTGAGCCACATGGAAGATGGCAGGATCCCCAAGAACACATTGTACAGCCAGCTCGTCACTGGTATCAGACCCACCGGCCATCCATGTCTCCGCTTTAAAGACATCTGCAAGTCCTGTGACATTGACCACAAGTCATGGGAGTCAGTTGCCAGTGATCACCAGAGCTGGCAGACAGCCATAAATGTGGGGCTGAAGAATGGGGAGTCAAAGAGACTTAGCAGTTGGCAGGAAAAAAGACAGAAGCGCAAGGAGAGCCAACTGTGTCACATCCCAACAACCAATTTTATCTGCAGCACCTGTGGAAGAGCCTGTCACTGTAGAATTGGTCTTTATAGCCACTCCAGGCGCTGCTCCACAAACCACTGACCACCTCCAGGCGTTTACCCATTGTCTCTCGAGATAAGGAGGCCAAAGAAGAAGAAGGCTTTCCCCTATTGCACAAGAAACCAGCTTCCTATAATTTTACTTTCGGTAATTTCTTCCTCACATTCTAATGTTATTCACCTTGGATTTTCATCCCGGATGAGCGTCCAATTAATATGTTGCAATCAAAGAGGGAGTTACAGTTAATTCAATCCCAGTTTTTCTTGTTCTTACCTTCTTCTTCGGCAGTCCCTCGGGAACGAGGATGACTTCCTTCTACTCCAGTGTTATTGGCCCTTAGGTAACTGAATCGTCCAATCCTGATGCTCCAAGTCACAAAGTTAATTTTGAAAAGGTGGAAGATGCCTGTGTGTAGGTTCTTTTAATGTGAAGTGGTCGCTGCATACCGGCCACAACACGGTTTGAGTGAAGCAAGGTCTTTCTCCAAGGGCAGGGATGGCTGAGATGATTGGAGACCAGGCTCTGCTACATGGACGGGTCTAATACACACACGTGGCCAGCATGTTCATCTGACGAGTCTGGATGCAGGTCGTGTGGATCTGTATCAGGATGTTCTTAAAGGGTCAGCTGAAAGCCTGCTCCAAAGGCTCCTGTAACAAGGGTTGCCCCCGGGCCCCTCATGGAGCTGGCAGGAACATGCTAAAGCAGAAAAAACAGTAAACCAGTGGCCAGTCACAGGCTCATCAGGAGAATTAAGTTTCTCAAACGCAGCAGTGGTGGGGGAAGGACAATAAACTGAACAGTTATTTTAAATAGCACAATAGAGCAGCAATTCAGTGACAAAGTTGGGTCTTGTGTTATAACCAGTGTCATCCAGAGAAAAAGCTGCTTCTTTATGTTGAGGTACGTTCAGAAATTTGAAGCTAAGTTTCAAAGGGGATCGAGATATATATATTCCAGATCTTTTCCACAGCTGATAGATTGGAAACACAGAAAAAGGCAGCAGATTATATGCGAGAGCAGAGTCTGACATTTGTCCAATGTCGTGCAGCACAAAAGCATGATCTTGATGTCCAGTGAATACAGGATTGGGGTTTGAAGCCATTTTTGAGAGAAAAAGCACATCCAGGTCTTGTCCAGATCATTACCAAAGCTCACAATAAACATACCAAGATGGCTCCCGGGCTGTTCACTCCCTGGCGAGCTCCTCACTGTCCACCTCTATCCGTGGCCATCTGCTGCCATCCATTACACTTTCTCCCCACTAATTCCTCTCTTCTGCTGTTTACATTCTCCTGATTCTAACAGTGAGTGCTGTCTTAGCCCAGACTTCAAAGTAACTGTTAGATTAAACAGGGTCTGTCTGCTGCTACAAACACCACCCCGCATTCAGCCCCACTCCTCCACAGGTCACAGCATATTAAGAAAGTGTTTCCATCTGCCAAAGAAGAGCCAAATTAGACACTATAATTGTCCCCCCGAATAAAGCACGCCAAACCAGATTCCTTTAAACAACAAGAAAATTATCTATTTAATAATAAGATAACTCTATATTTGAAAATATTTTTAAAACTATTTATTCTTCTCAGCTCTCATGCACACACACAGACATTCAAAAACCGGGTAACTGCTGAAACAAAAGTTCTTTTTGTTTACAGCTGTTTCTTAGTAGTAAAAAGGAAAAACTAAAGTGACTGAGTTCATCACGTGCTGGCAGGATGCTTTTGGTAGGTGAGGTGTCCCAGAGTCGAAGATGCAACTTGACATCTCTCCAGGCGAGGCTGTTGAACAGTTTCTGATGGGTAGGCGTTCAAGGCAATTTGTCTGCAGCAGGCGTTACACAGGTCTTTCAGCAAAGGGTGTTGCAACAGGTCTGCTTGGGTTTGAAGCAGAGTTTGGCAGTAGTTGCTTTCTTGAGATTTCAGGATCTCCCAAACCACAGGAATAACAGCAACCACCACTGGATGACTTCAGAGCCAATAGAAATCTGCTACCTTTCAAATGCAGGATTTCTTTTCAAGAGATGCAAGTCTTCCTTTACAGGAAGATGTCTTTTTCTCTGGGCTCCAGGCAGGTCACAGCCAGATTTTCAACTGCCTGCACCTTGTCCAACTCACTCTCTCTGGACTAATGCTTTGTCTTTTCATACTACTGTAAGTTCTCCCTTTGCCTTTGCTGCGTGGCATCTTTGTCATTTTATCTCTCCTGCCCTTTCACAAACTTTCCCTTTTGTCCTTCTTCCCCCTCCCCCCTTTTCATTTGCTCAAGGTGTATCACATTTAGAACCTTTTGCCAGTTCTGATGAAAGGTTACAAACCAGAAACGTTAACTCTGTTTCTCTCTCCACTGGTGCTGCCAGACCTACTGAGCACTTTCATTTTTTATTTCAGATTCCCAGCATCCACAGTATTTTGGTTTTATTATTGAGAATGCACTGTCGCCCTGTTCAGTCACAGTCTGTACATCATAATGAGTGAACTCTCACTGTATTGGGTTGTGGTGCGTGCAACATGGAGAGTGCACTCTCCCCTGTTGGGTTATGGTCTGTATAACATAGACAGTGCACTCTCACCCTGTTGGGTAAGATTCTGTACAACATGGAGAGTGCACTCACCCTGTTGGGTTATGGTCTGTACAACATGGAGAGTGCATTCTCACCCTGTTAGTTTCTGGTCTGTACAAGATGAAGAGTGTACTCTCGTCCTGTTTGGCTACAGCCTGTGAAACATGGAGAGCACACTTTCGTCCTGTTTGCTTACAACATGGAGAGTGCAATCTCACCCTGTGTGTTATGGTCTGTACAATATGAAAAACGTATTCTCGCCTTGTTAGGTTATGGTCTGCAACATGGAGAGTGAACTCTCCTCCTCTTTTTGAGCAGTGACCGAGCAAAGTGAAGAATGGAAAAGTCTGGTTGGGTGGATCATGCACCAGTAACAGAAATCACCAGATTCTCCCTTCCACTTACATTCAAAAATGAAATTGAAGCTGAATTCCAATCCAAGGAAAGAAAAGGTACGTCTGCAGTAACACCATATGTCAACATGAAATAAAATTACAATGAAGTAACTCCTAGACCCTCTTGTTACATGTGTAACCCACTTAACATCAGCACATTTAATATTGTTAATTTATTTCTGATCTGATGTCCATGTCAACTCTATGAGGAGTTTCTATTGTAAACATTAAAGAGCGTTATCTGTGGTGAAAAATCAAGAAGTGATATAACATCAATTAAGAAATCAGATTATGAAATCAAGACAATTACATGGCACTTAACTATTGCCATCAGACACAAAAACCACCATTCAACATTCAATGTACCATTTCACTGTCTTACCATGAATACTGACGACTGCATGAATAGAGTAGTAAATAAGCTCGAACTGGTAAATTGCAGGATATTCCGTTTCTTGTGTGAAACACCAATGTAGAGGATTCTTCCGAGGAGGCCTGATTAATACCAGAGAGGAACCTACATGGGGACAGTCATCCAGGGAATGTGAGCTGGGATATTAGTTACAGTCCACTGAACAAACTGATATAATGAATTGTTTTTAGTAATGCAATATAGTCATTAGACGAAATGGAAAACCACAACATTTTATTCCCGTTTAAATTTCTTCAAAACGTGATTTGCAAATGATTCTATGATCTCAGGTTTTGATGTGGATGAACAGTCTCATTTACAGTAGCCCGAGTGTGAGTGGTAAGGGCTAAATTGGATTCATTCACATTCTATACAAGCAGAGTTCTCAGACAGAGCAGGTTAAGTGTAGGATAGCCTGCCAGTGAAATGTTCATTATCAGGTCATTGCCCAGAATTTTGGCAGAGATGTTGGGAGTTTGATTAGTGAAAGGCTTCCGAGTGATAACAGCCTAAAAAGTTAAGCAAGCGAGGCTTTTGAAGACCTGCCTTGGATGTTCTGTTTCCTCGTCTCCGAGCAGCCCAGATTAGATTTCCCTGAATCCACTTATTATCTGCAGTGTTACCATGCTGCAGAGAGATTTCACATGCTATAATCACGCGGATAATGCGGGGTGGATCTGCTTGTTGATTGGTTTTCTTCCCTTGAAATATAAATAGGGGACGGAGTTTGTTGTGCAATACAGTTGAACAGTTGCTGCCTTTTACTATCTGCGATGTCCCTGCTGCACTCTTAGCTAGTGTCACTGCTTTTCACTTTGGGCCATCAAAGAGTCCTGTGAAGTGCAGCCAACACTGAATATTTTGCGCACACTCTAATGACGGAGTAACTGCCTGTTGCTGAGACAGGAAGAAATCCATGTGTATTGCTATTAACTCTAATCGTGAGTGTAAACTCAGTGGTACAGTGCCTACTTTGCCTGTATTAGACCTTGGTTTAAAGCCCCGGTACCATTAGGATCATTGAATCTTAAAGCAGAGAATGTGTTTATTTAGCCCAGGGTGTCTATGCTGGGACTTCAAAATATTAATGTATTTAATCCCACTTACCTGGTGAGCCCTCTTTGTCCTGTAAATGTTTAATTTTAAAATATATATCCAATTCCCTGTTGAAAGTTGCTCGTGAATGGGCTATCCCAGTCCTTTGAGAGTGTATTCCTGGTTGTAACTATGAAAAATGGGGAGATGTTTAAGTTTGATAAAACTTAGGCCTCAGCTAAAACGACTTTGGGCACCTCACTTTAAGATGGATGTGAAAGTCTGAGGAGATTTACCAGAATTAAACAAGACATGAGCTCCTTCTGTTCTGTCGACGGACTCGGATTGCAGGGAAGCATAAGTGGAGGTTTAGTAGAGGTGTTAATTTGATCAGAGTTGTTAATAGAATCAACGTGGTCTTGGTTTGACTACGCTCAGAAAACCCTGCATTGTTCTCATCTTCCTAGTACAACACTTTTACAAAAGCACTGGAGGAAGTGTGAAAACATTGTAAGAATGAGATCAGAACTAAGATGGTAAAATTTACATGAAAGATTGGTCGGGTTGGGACTCTTTTCTATACAAAATCTAAGCTTGAGAGGTGAGCAGATAATGTGTTTTAAAGTTGATCAGGTAGACATAGGGAAGATGTTTTCACTTGTGGAGCTAATTCAGCAAAAGAATCATAAAACTATGGAATTATGGAATGATTAGAGCACAGAAAGAGGCTGTACGGCCGATCGTGTTCATGCTGGCTCTCTGCAAGAGTAACACAGCTACTCCCACTTCCCCATCTTTTTTTTCTATTTCAGATAAATATCTAAATCCCTTTTGAAAGTCACCAATGAATCTCCCTTCACCACACTCTCAGACAGTTTATTCCAAATCCTAACCACCCGCTGCATATAAAAAGGTTATCTCCTCAGGTCACCTTTGGTTCTTTTACATTCATCTTAAATCAGTGTCCTCTGGTTCTCGACTTTTCAATCAATGGGAGCCATTTCTCGAATGGGGAGGTGGTAGCTTGTAGGCAGGCGATGGTGTACTGATAATATTAGTGGATTAGTAATCCAGAGAACCAGGCTACTGATCTGGGACCCTGGGTTTGAATCCATCCATGGCAGATGCAGATACCTGAATTAAATTAATCGTTAAATAAGAAGCTCGTCTCATGTTGACTATGAAACCATAATCGATAGCAGTTAAAACACATGTGGTTCACCAATGTCCTTTACGGAAGATATCTGCTGTCCTTACCTGGCCTGGCCTACATGTATCATCAGTGATGTGGTTGACTCTTGAGATTTCCTCTAAAGTGGCCTAGAAAGCCACTCAGCTGTATCAGGCCAATATACAGCCTCAGAAATGGAATGAAACTGGACGTACCAACTGGCATCGACCGAGGCATTGGAAATGGCAATGGGGAAGCCAGCCCTGCTGAACCTGCAAACTCCTTCCGACTAACATCTGGGAGCCTGTGCCGAAATTCGGAGAGCTGTCCCACAGACTAGTCAAAGAACAGCCTAACATGGTTGTATTTTCGGAATTGTACTTTGCAGTTAATGTCCAGACACTGCCATCACCATCCCTGGGTGTGTCCTATCCCGCCAGCAGGAAAGACCACCAGTGGTGGTGGCGCAGTGGTGTACTGTCGGGTGGGAGTGGCCCTGGGAGTCTTCAACATTGACTCCAGATCCCATCATGTCATGCAGATAAACATGGGCAAGGAAATCTCCTGCTGACTCGCACCTACCACGCCCCCACTCCTGGCCTTGGCTGATGAATCAGTGCTTCTCCATGTTGAACAGCAATTGAAAGAAGCACCAAGGGCACAGAATGTACTCTTGGTGGGTGACATAAATGTCCATCACCAAGAGTGGCTGGTAGCACCAATACTGAAGGTGATGGTGGAGTCCTGGAGAACAGAGCTGTTAAACAGCGTCGGCAGTTAGTGGTGAGGGAACCAACAAGAGGGAAAAACCTACTTGACCTCGTCCTCACCAATCTGCCTGTTACAGATGCATCTGTTTGTGACAGTATTGGTAGGAGTGACCACCACACAGTCCTTGTGGAGATGAAGTCCTGTCTTCAAATTGCGGATACCACAACTGTGTTGTGTGGCACGACCACCATGCTGAATCGGATAGATTTCAAACAGATCTAGCGACTGAAAATTGGTCATCCATGAGACGCTGTGGGACATTAGCAGCAGCAGCAGAATAGTACTCAACCACAATCTGTAACTTCATGGCCCTGTATATCCCCCACTCTACCATTACCATCAATCCGTTGGAACTACCCCGGTTCAATGAAGAGTGCAGGAGGGCATGCTAGAAGCAGCACCAGGCATACCTCAAAATGAGCTGTCAACCTGGTGAAACTACAACACAGGACTACTTGCGTGCCAAAGAGTGGAAGCAGCATGTGATACACAGAGCTGAGTGATCTCATACCAATGGATCAGATCAAACCCTACAGACTTGTCACATCCAGTTGTGAATAGTCATGGAGAATTAAACAAGTAACAAAATGTAAATCAACAAATATCCCCATTCTCAATGATGGGAGAGCCGAGCACATCAGTGCAAAAGACAAGGCTGAAGCATTTGCATTTATCTTCAGCCAGAAGTACCAAGTGGATGATCCATCTCAGCCTCCTCCTGAGATCCCCTGGATCACAGTCTTCAGGCAATCTGATTCACTCTGCGTGATATCAAGAAAGGGCTGAAGGCATTGGATACTGCAAAGGCGATGGGCTCTGACAACATTCCGGCAATAGTACTGAAGATCAGTGCTCCAGAACTAGCTGCACCCCTAGTTAACCTGTTCCACGACAGCTACACCACTGGCATCTACACGGCAATGTGGAAAATTGCCCTGGTATGTCCTGTACACGAAAAACAGGACAAAACCAACACGGCCAATTACTGCCCCATCAGTCTACTCCTGATCATTGTTATAAATAGGTATTGTTTTTGAATCTGTTTATTTTTTTCTCTGAACAAATTTCCTTGTTTTTCCAACCACCTGTCCATAAATAGGTTAGTGATTGAATTTATTTCCCTCCCTTAAACCCTGACAATAAATGACCACGACAACAACGCGGTTGTCAGAGTTAAATCAAAGAAGGAGGATTTATTTACACAGTCTTAAACTGGGAAAGTGATTAACTTCACCACGAATGCTTAAAAACATTCAGGGAAAAGTTAAAGGCATAAAAAAGGCAAGGGCATTTCTTAAATAGAACTGCAAACTGCATGAATTTCAGTTAAAACTCGTGTTCAATTAAATTATCAAAAAGAGTCCAAAGACTCTTTTCGACAACTGGGAATGTGAAATTGAGGAGAAGCTGTTGAAAATATCGATTCTCTTACAA
This sequence comes from Heterodontus francisci, assembly GCF_036365525.1. Taxonomy (NCBI): domain Eukaryota; kingdom Metazoa; phylum Chordata; class Chondrichthyes; order Heterodontiformes; family Heterodontidae; genus Heterodontus; species Heterodontus francisci. Next base: position 130,663,851 of record NC_090379.1, read on the forward strand.
ATTTCTTCTTCTTTACACTCTCAGATATAAATGGAGGTAGCTTATTTTGGCTAAAGCCACCTTTTAGTTGGACACGAAGCTCGCAGAGAGCAAGTTTTTTTGCTGTTTTTGTAAACTGTGCCTTTAATTTTCTTCGCTGTGTGCAGTCTGTGTCTTCTTTCATTTTTCTGGCTTTTGCAGACTGTCTTAGAGGGAGAAGTGTAGGTTCAGGTACCTGGACTAATCTGACCAAAGGCAGCTGCAGACTGAAACAGGCTGTAACCGCACACTGTTAGAGTTTCAAATCCAGGCAATTGGATAGGCTATTCTTGTCCCTAAAAACTAAACCCTTTACAAGTTGCTGTCCCATGATATCTTTCCTCCATTTTAACAATTGGAACTGCTAAAACTGAACTTAACATACAAAATGGGGGTTGACATTAATACTCAAATGCACAAAACACAATTTACAAGGGGTTTTCCATCTATTCATGACACCTTTACCACTCGCAGAAAAAAAATGAATTCCACTTCATGTTTTTTCTTTCCTTGTTTTTCATTAAAAAGAAATAAAGAAGTAACGATGTTTTCGTTCATTCTCTCATTCACACTTAAAACTTTGCTGAAGTCTGAGGGAACTAATATGAGCTCATTCACTGAGATGGTTTTCAAGTTTGTAAACGCCTCCTGGCACGTCCCTGTCCATTTCACCTTGGCTTTTTGTGTCAGTGCCTTTATTAGTGGGGATGCTAGGGTGCCAAGTTTGAGAACAACTTCTGGTAATTTGTATACCGCCGTGTGGATTCCCCAAGCTGCAGAACATTGGTATCGAATACAGTGGAAGGCAGGTTGTTATCAGACCGTCCTGGTTTCAGCATTTCTTTCCAACTTGTGTCAGGTACAGGTCCAGTGACAGAATTGGCAGGAAAATAGTAAATAGAAATTTCTCTTGGTTCCCAGTATAATCTGTACTATCTTCTCAGAGCTTCGCCGTCAGGGGTCCCGCCTAACTAACTGGTAGCATGTCTCCCATATCCAAGCCATGAACCACGACGGTGATACACCCTGGCTGATCTTTACAGATCTCTTTGAATTTCTTTAGCTGGGTGGACATGTCCTCCTGCTGCTTGTGTGTGAGGTCTGTCAGCTGGGTGGTTAAGTCTTTTAAGATTTCTGTGTTTGCCAGTTTGGTAGCTGGGGGTTCAACTGGTGTCTCCTCCTCCTCGACTGACTCTTCCTGGCTCCCTCCTTTACTTCCACCCTTTTCCAATCATTCACCAGTTGACTGGGCTTGCTTTTGGTTAGTGGTTCCACACAGTCCATCAACACTTGATCAAATGGTTCACCGAATCCCGAAACGTGTTTGAGAGTGGGGCAGTTTAATTGTGGACTGGGATTTACCTGTAACCTGGAAAGCTTGTCAGGCTTTGCGATATTCGGCCACATCGGACTGGAGGTGAGGCAAGAAAAAGTGTTTACTTACTCGGATTAAATTTTTCCGATCACTGACATGTCCATCCATCGGGGTAGCATGGGAGAACCTCCTCCCCTTCACATTGGTCCTTAACGAATGTTTCAGCTAACCAGACCTCTGGCTCATCCAGCGGGAGCACTGGTTCACTTTCAACTAATCGGGCCTGTCTGGCTTGGGACGGAGACACTACACAATCGTGTAGTACTTGCTCCTGTCGTAGTTCAGTTTCCCTGGTTTCACTGGGCTGGTCTGAGACTATAGGGGTTACTATTATCTTCCTACCAGCCAAATATTTTCCCAGTAGGAAGTCTATCCCTGCTACTCTGGGGCAATTCCTATGGTTGAGGGGCCTGAGACGAGGTCACACTGTATGTGGACTCAATGGAGGGGAACAGACAGGTAACCTCCTCCCACTCCACTGATCACTTAGGCTGTTCTCTAACATTAGGTACTCAGTCGCCCCTGTATCCCTGAGCATTATAATGGACTTGCTGATCTCCTGGGAAGGGTAGAGGGACACAATTCCTTCAAGGATAAAACTCCAGTAACTCACGGGGATTTTGTCTGCACTTTAAAGACCTCAGGTCATTTCACCTTACTTTCACGTGTATCTCCCTAGCCATATCTTTGACTGGTCTGCGCGCAGGTTTGCCAATGTTTCAGCAGTTACATTGTCGTGCAGCAAAAGCATCCTTCAATCAAAATGTGCCATTTTCTAATGTTAGACTAAGAGGGTTTTGCTGTGGTCATTTATTTGTCTTCATTATCTTTTCAGCTACCAGATTTTCCCCTTTTGGTTTCCAAGCAGATTATTTTAAATTTCTGATTCAGATCGTTCCTTACAATTGGTCTTTAGTGGATTTATTGCTGACTTAAGCTCCCAATTTCTATGTTACAAACAGGTAGTTAATCCTTTTTTTCTCTTAACGTATTTCCCTTTTTTCCAATCATCTGTCCATAAATAGATCAGTGATTGAATTTATTTCCCTCCCTTAAACCTCGATAATAAATGACCTGGGACATTCTGCCTATGAGTGTATTGGAAGCAGAGACAATGATTTCAAAAGGAAGTTGGATAGACACTTGAAGTACATAAACCTGCTGGGCTACGGGGATCGAGCAGGTGAATGGGACTGATTGGATGAATCTACAGAGAGCCAGCATGGACTCGATGGGACAAATGGCCTCCTTCTGCACTGTAAATTATTCGATGATCCTATATCTCTGTGTTACAAATGTGCCCAGGAATTCAGGAAATTCTTTGGGTCTCAACCATCAAATCTACAAAGTTATTGTCACTGCTGCTGTGCAGGATTAAAGGAAGGGATTGAACCAGAATGGCTTTAAATGATTACTGACAAATCAGGGTAAAAGACAGCACTGACTCCTCTCCAAAATACTGCTCAAAGCTTTCAGTTTTAAGGAGGGTGTGAAAGGAGGTGACAGAGTGTTCGAGATTTAGGCAGAGAATTCCGGAACATGAGGCTCACATAAATATTGCATCATTTTCTCACAGTCCTGTTCTGACACCGCAATCTTTTACAGAATTATACATCATCATAAATAAAGTTATCAGAAAGTATCATTACAATGGTCCAACATGTTCTCAACTGTTTTCTCTTAATCCAGCTGTACAATCTTCACAAATTAAATGCAACTTCGCACTGTCAGATTGCATGTTTCAGTTCTATATGAGCATTTCGCACTCAATAAATTGATGTATTTCTAATGGGTTGGCTGGATATACATGATCTTCTAAATATTTCAGCATTTTATTTTGTAATGAATACATGAAGAAGCAGCAGGGAGTGATTTACTGGATAACATAGATTGGGACAGAGATTGGGTCCTGGATATTGAAGGGTGTATGGCATTTAGGAAGGACTGGAAGCTAGGAAAAGGTGCAGGGGTAGCTCTGTTAATTAATGATGGTATTCGCGCAATAGAGAAACGGGAGACAAGGATGGACAAGCTGTTTGTGTAGAGGTGAGAAATCATATACACAAGAAGTCACTTCTGGGAGTGCTGTATAGGCCACCTAGCATTAACCAGATTGTAGGAAGGGGTATAAAGGAAGAAATAATGGCAGCTTGTCAGAAAGGTAGAGCAATACTGATGAGGGACATTAATCTACATCTAAACTGGAAAAGTCAGATGGGCAGAGATAGCCTAGATGAGGAGTAATAGAATGTTTTCGGGATAATTTCTTGGAACAATGCGTCCTGGAGTCAGAGAGCAGGCTTTACTAGACCTGGTATTGTGCCACGAGATCAGATTAATTAATGATCTCACAGTTAAGGCGCCACTAGGTAGCAGCGATCATAATATGACGGCATGTTACATTCAGTTTGAGAGAGTGAAGTTTGAGGCTCCAAGAGTCGTACTTTAAACTTAAATAAGGGCAATAATGAGGGCATGAAAGCAGAACTAGCTAAAGTGAACTGGCAAATCAGGTTAATTTATAGGTCAATGCAGTGGCAGACATTTAAGGGGATATTTTAAAATACACAGAATGGAAACATTTGAACTAGAAAGAAAAATTCCAATATGGAACGCACCATCCATGGTTAACTAAAACAGTTAAAGATCGTATCAAACTTAAAGAAAAAGCCTATAGTTCCACAAAGGTGGGAGGCAGGTCAGAAGATTGGACAGAATATAAATAAAACAGCAAAGAATGTTGAAAAGATGGATAAGGAATGTAAAATTATAGTACGAGAGAAAGCTAGCTAGAAATATAAAGACAGACAGTAAGAGTTTCTCTCGATATTTAAAAAAGAAGAGTTAACAAAGTGAGTGTTGGTCCTGTGGAAAGTGATTCTGGGGAATTAATAATGGATAATAAGGAGACGGCAGATGAATTGAAGAGATATTTTGCATTAGTGTTCACTATTGAGGATAGAAGTAATATCTCAGTATTAGCTGGAAGTCAAGAAATCGAAGGGAAGGAGGAACTCAAGAAAATTATGATCACCAGGGAAGTGGTACTGAACAAATTGCTGGAGCTGCGGGCTGACAAGTCCCCGGGTCCTGATGGACTTTATCCTAGGGTGTTAAAATAAGTGGCTAGTGAGATAGTTGATGTGTTAGTTTTCATTTTCAAAAATTCCCTAGATTCGGGGAAGGTACTGTTAGATTGGAAAATAACAAATGTAACTCCTTCATTCAAAAAGGGTGGGAGACAGAAAGCAGGAAACTACAGGCCAGTTCGCTTAACATCTGTCTTCGGGAAAATGTTTGAAACTACTATTAAAAACGGTATAGCAGGGCATTTAGAAAAAATCAAGGTAATCAGGCAGAGACAACATGGTTTTGTGAAAGGGAAATCATGTTTAACCAATACATTGGAGTTCTGTGAGGGAGTTACATGTGCTGTGGATAAAGGAGAACGGTGGATCTATTGTACTTAGATTTCCAGAAGGCATTTGAAAAGGTGTCACATCAAAGGTTATTACGAAAAATAAAAGCTCATGGTGTAGGTGGTAACATGTTGGCATGGATAGCAGCTAACAGGAAACAGACAGAAATCATAAATGGGTCATTTTCTGGTTGGCAAGATGTAACGAGTGGTGTGCCACATGGATCTGTGCTGGAGTCTCAACTCTTTACAATTTATATAACTGACTTAGAAGAAGGAACCGAAGGTATGGTTGCTAAATCTTCTGATGACACAGAGATAGGTAGGAAAGTAACTTGTGAAGATGACGCAAGGGGGCTACAAAGGGATATAGATAGGTTAAGTGAGTGGGAAAATACCTGGTAAATGGAGTACAATGTAGGAAATTGTGAAATTATCCACTTTGGCAGGAAGAATTGTTTTAAAAAGCATATTGTCTAAATGGTGAGAGATTGCAGAACTCTGAGATGCAGAGGGATCTGGGTGTCCAAGTGGACAATGGCAAAAGGATAGTATGCAGGTGCATCACGTAATTAGGAAAGCTATTGGACGTTAGTGCATATCACGAGTGGAATTGAATGTAAAGTTAGGGCGGTTATGGTTCAGCTATACAGGGCATTGGTGAGACTCCATCTGGAGTACTGTGTTCAGTACTGGTCTCCTTATTTATGGAAGGATGTAAATGCATCAGAGACAGTACAGAGAAGGTTTACTAGACTTAAACCTGGAATGGGGGGTGGGGGGCTGTCTTACAAGGAAAGATTGGACAGGCTCGGCTTGTATCCACTGGAACTTAGAAGAGTAAGAATCTAGAACTAGGGGTCGCAGTTTAAATAGACAGAGATGAGGAGCATTTTTACTCTCAGAGGGTCGTGAGTCTTTGGAATTCTCTTCCTCAAAAGGTGACAGAAGCAGATCCTTTGAATATTTTTAAGGCAGAGTTTGATAGATTCTTGATAAGCAGGGGGGTGGAAGGTTATCGGGGGTAGGTGCAAATGCAGTGTAATCAGTTCAGTTATGAACATATTGAATGGTGGAGCAGTCTAGAAGGGCCGAGTGGCCGACTCCTTCTCCTACTTTGTCTGGTCGTATGATCGTATGTAACAGTGTAGGTGGCAGTGATTGGGGAATATTTTCTTACAGCCAAAACACACATTGACAATCCGGAACGATGTGACAAGGTATCCGAAATGGGAAAAATTAGACTATGTCTTGGACACTGGGTGGGCTCAAGCCACTAACACTGTGGGTAATAGCCAAACACCCCAAACGATTGCTTGAAAGAGACTGCTAATAGCTATCCTCTAGCTATGTAGCTATCACTCAATACCTTAAAACAGGGTGTCAATGAGTTAAAGCTTCAGGTTACTGTGACCAGAAAACAGTGTCCATTATCAGGTTTACTTGACCAAAGTAAAGGGATGGACATTCATTGTGGACACATGAAAGCAGTCTGGTCCCTCATACTGGAGACACATCTGTGTCACCACCAACCTGCTCTCCTACAACTTGTGTGGTCTCCTTTCGAGCCTTTCAGCACCTTGTCTGTTACTAACTATTCTGAATGTCCCACAGCTGAAACTATGTTTTAATTCCTGATCCACATGAATGAGAATCCTTTACATGGATCAGATCAGTTAATCTCACCAATAACATCAGAGTAAATGTTCCAGAGTCTTCCATCAGGGAAAGGTGCCTTGACCCCTCTAAACAATCAGACAGTTTACCTTCATTCTCCTCTGATTCCATTTCTCAAAGTGGATCTAATGATTCACAAACATGGTGACTGCACGCTCATTTCTGGTTCCCTTTGATTTTTCCCATTCCCAACTGGCAATATTTCCCAAATCTCATCGCAATCCTTCACATTGCAGAATGTCCAGGGATGAGGAAATTCAGTGATGTGGAGAGACTATAGAGACTGGGATTCTTCTCCTGACAGGAAAGCAGCTGAAGTAGACGTTTAATAGAGTGTTGAATATTATGGGGTGGAGGTGGTTTGATCGAGCTGATAGGGAGAAACTGTTTCCACTGACAACAAGCTCAGTAACCAGAGGAAACAGATTTAAGATCATTGTTAAAAATGAAGTTGGGGGGAGGGGTGCGTGTGGTGGAGGTGATGAGGTTGTATTACTCAGCAAGTTGTTACAATCTGGAATACACTCTCTGAAAGCGTGGTGGAAGCAGATTTAATAGTAACTTTCAGAAGTATATTTAAAAATAAACAGGGCAGTGGGACTAATTGGATACCTCCATCAAAGAACCAGCACAGGCTCGATGGGTCAAATGGCCTCCCTGTGTGCTGGTTGGTTCCATGTTTGACAGCAGCTCCTACCTGAGGGAAGTGTTTTCCCACCTCTCCCATGTTTCTATCATTGTCTGAACAGCAGTAACCTTGGCCAGGACACTGGAAGTGTAACTGGAGAAAGCCATTCGAACTCAATGGGATTTTCAACAATAATCGAGGCAGTATGCAGAATTTCAATGAAGTTAAACACAGTCTAAAACATGTATTTAACAAGGATAAAATCTGATGTCCTGTAGGGAAGAATGACTGCCGTCCTTACTCAGTCTGGAGGAAATGTCATTCCAGACCCACAGTTTAATCTTTACTGCTCTCTGAAATGACCTCGCAAGGCAATCATACTGTGGATTCTGGAAATCTGAAATCAAAACAGAAAATGCTGGAAATACTCAGCAGGTTTAGCAGCATCTGTGGAGAGAAACAGAATTAACGTTTCAGTTCTGTGACCTTTCATCAGAATGGATGAAAGGAACAGGTCTGATGAAAGGTCACAACCTGAAATATTAACTCTGTTTCTCTCCACAAATGCTGCCAGACCTGCTGAGTATTTTCAGCACTTTCTGTTTTTATTATCACAAGTCACTCAGTTGTATCAAACCGTTACACAATGGGTAATACCAATAAAACAGGACCAATCACCCAGCATTGACCTGGGCACTGAATACAATGATGACACACTCTGCCCGGTGGACCCTGCACAATTTTCATCACTAAGATCTGGGGACTTGTTCCAAAATTTGGAAAGTTGTCCCATCGACTAGTCAAGAAACGTGATTTAATAGCTGGTCAGATGGTCAGTTCGTCTCTGTTATAAATATGTTTCTGTGTCTGTGTACGCTATTTCTCATTGTATGTGTCTGTGACAGTGTTGTGTGTCAATGTATTTGAGCGTAATTTAAAAGTAGCTTGTTGTTAAATAAACACATCCATAATACAGTTTGAATGAAGACAGTTGTGTCCCAAATAAATCAATAAATTTTACTAATAACATGGAAATAAATTTGTCAACAGCAGGATCATGAAACACAGTTACATGTAAACAGATCAGAAGAGCAGCTGTCGAGAACAAATTTGCAGGGCTCCGGGAAGTGTGACTATCTGCATTGCTGTTTCAAAGAGCCAGCGCAGACACAGTGGGCCGAATGGCCTGTTTCTGCTCTGGAACCATTCTATGATTCGATAATTTGGTATCCACTATGGATAGACTCAATGATATACAGGTTTATGAAGATATTGTTACAGTGTTCCCTGTTTATCGAGAGCTGAGATTTCTGTATTTTCACAATACAGACCAGGTTCAATTTCTCAACAGAAAATGGAATTAGCGAACAGAGTTATTCTGTTTTGTAAATTAATTTCAGTACTTCAGTCGAATACTTCTTGCAGCTCATGTGAAGAGGGGCAGAGAAGTGACGAGTGCCTCTTTGAATAGAGATGCATACAATAATAGCAAAGCACCTGGGATGGGCAGAAAACTGACAAGCCTTTTGGTTGTCACTCTGTGTGTGTTTGTGTGCACGTGTGTGCGTGTCTGTGTGCGTGTGTTTTTGTGTGTGTGTGTGTTTGTGTGTGTGAGTGTGTTTGTGTGTGTGTGAGTGTGTGTGTGCGTGTGTGCGTGTGTTTGTGTGCGTGTGAGTGTTTGTGTGTGTGTGAGTGTGTGTGTGTGTGAGTGTGTGTGTTTGTGTGTGTGTGTTTGTGTGTGTGTGTGAGTGTGTGTGTCTGTGTGTGTATGTGTGTGAGTGTGTTTGTGTGTGTGAGTGTGTTTGTGTGTGTGAGTGTGTGTGTGAATGTGTGTGTGAATGTGTGTGTATGTGTTTGTGTGTGTGTGTGTGTGTTTGTGTGTGTGAGTGTGTTTGTGTGTGTGTGAGTGTGTGTGTGTGTGTTTGTGTGCGTGTGAGTGTTTGTGTGTGTGTGAGTGTGTGTGAGTGTGTGTGTGTGAGTGTGTGTGAGTGTGTGTGTGTGAGTGTGTTTGTGTGTGTGTGTGTGTTTGTGTGTGTGTGTGTGTGTGTGTGAGTGTGTGTGTCTGTGTGTGTATGTGTGTGAGTGTGTTTGTGTGTGTGAGTGTGTGTGTTTGTGTGTGTTGTTGTGTTTGTGTGAGTGTGTTTGTGTGAGTGTGTGTGTTTGTGTGTGTGTGTGTGTGTGTGAGTGTGTTTGTGTGTGTGAATGTGCATGTGAATGTGTGTGTGAATGTGTGTGTGAATGTGTGTGTGAGTGTGTTTGTGTGTGTGAGTGTGTGTGTTTGTGTGTGTGTGTTAGTGTGTTTGTGTGAGTGTGTGTGTGTGTTTGAATGCGTGTGAGTGTCTGTGTGTGTGCGAGTGTGGGTGAGTGTGTGTGTGTGCGAGTGTGGGTGAGTGTGTGTGTGTGTTTGTGTGTGTGTGAGTGTGTTTGTGTGTGTGTTTGTGTGTGTGTGTGTTTGTGTGTGTGTGTGTGTGTGAGTGTGTGTGTTTGTGTGTGAGTGTGTGTGTTTGTGTGTGTGTTTGTGTGAGTGTGTGTGCGTGAATGTGTGTGTTTGTGTGTGTGTGTTTGTGTGTTTGTGCGTGTGTGTGTTTGTGTTTGTGTGTGTGTGTGTGTGAGTGTGTGTGTTTGTGTGTGTATGTGTGTGAGTGTGTTTGTGTGTTATTGTGTTTGTTTGAGTGTGTATGTGTGTGAGTGTGTTTGTATGTGTGAGTGTGTGTGTTTGTGTGTGTGTGTGTTTGAGAGTGTGTTTGTGTGTGTGAGTGTGTTTGTGTGTGTGTGAGAGTGTGTTTGTGTATGTGAGTGTGTTTGTGTGCGTGAGTGTGTGTTTGTGTTTGTGTGTGTGAGTGTGTTTGTGTGTGAGAGTGTGTTTGTGTGTGTGAGTGTGTTTGTGTGCGTGAGTGTGTGTGTGTGTGTGTGAGTGTGTGTGTTTGTGTGTGTGAGTGTGTTTGTGTGTGTGTTTGTGTGTGAGTGTGTGCTTGTGTGTGTGTGTGTGTGTGTGTGTTTGTGTGTGCTTGTGTGTGTGAGTGTGTGTGAGTATGTGTGTTTGTGTGTGTGAGTGTGTGTGTGTGTATGTGTGTTTGTGTGTGTATGTGTGTTTGTGTGCGTGAGTGTGTGTCTGTGTGTGTGTGTATGTGTGTTTGTGTGTGTGTATGTGTGTGTGTTTGTGTGTGTTTGTGTGTGTGTTTGTGTGTGTGTGAGTGTGTGTGTGTGTGTGTTTGTGTGAGTCTGTCTGTGTTCGTTCGTGTGTGTGCATGTGCTTTACCTTCTGGCAGCAGATAAAGTCAAGTCTGCTGAAGTGTCAAGGAAGGAGAAAAGATAACAACCCATCTCACTTTCCGGCAATTCCATTAAAGACCATGTGAAGTCCACTGTGTTGATTCGTCTCGTCTCTTGTCGCTGAGGAGGGCTTGCTAGAGATGCTTCTCAGCACCGCCTGAAGGGAACTTTTTTCAGTGAATCTATGTGGCCTGCCTGCATGTACTCAGAGGTTGGACTGTGTGACAGCTTTGGTGCAACATGTCTCAACTGTTTTCTTCAGGGATGAGCAAGTGATCTGCCTGAGTGTTTTTTTTTGCCTGTAACAGAGCTCTGATCCAAAAATACTTTTTAAATTATTTTTCAGTTAACTGGTGTACATATATGTCTGTGTGCGTGAGTGTGAGATGCTAAGGTAAAAAATGGTCTTTAAAATTTAATGTTGGCACTTTTAAAATTTTAATCTGTGTGTTTGTTTTATGTCATTACTAGTTTAGACTTATTTTCTAGTAACCTGATAACTTTGTTGTTCAATAAAGAAACCTGGTTAATGTGTTCTATTCTGGGAAAAATAGTTACATGATGGTCTATATGTGTAAGTGGGAATACTTGAAATAATACATTGTGACCTGTGCAGAAGTGGGACTGAACTCACAGTGCTCTCCTCCCTTCTCGGTCATAACATCCAGTCCTGACCCTGTTACATTCAGCAGCTGCTCACCCAGATCCCAACCTCATCAACACTGAACATTGTTACCGAAAACCTTTAGATACTGTCTACATAATGAGAGAAAAGTTCATAGTTCATTGCAGTGGATGCAAAGTTTATTTATTTAACCATCACTCCGAAATCACGTTAGACATTCCTACAATCGGTAGCATAAATTGTCGCTGTAAGCAACGTTTTCACTTGGTTGAATAATTTTAGTGTGAGGAATGTTGCAGCATCATAAACCAGTGGAATGTGCTGACTGAGCTGTGTCTTCATCACTTCTGGACAGTCAGACAGTTCACCCTTCATTCTGCTCTGATTCACTTTCCCAAAGAGGATCAATAGATTCTCAAATCTGGGATGGAATTTTCTTATTTTGATTTTTTATCTCCTGACCATGTGCTCCAAACATCGGGTCAACCTTGTGTCGTGTCCCAGTCTCAGTTTAATGTTGAAGGGTTACTGACTTGAAACGTTAACTCTGATTCTCTCTCCACAGATGTTACCGGACATGCTGAGTATTTCCAGCATTTCTTGCTTTTGGTACCCACTCTTATCTTCACTTTGTACATTCCACTGAACCGTGTATTTAATGGTTCACCCTGTAAAGGTAAAAATATCAATACTTCATCTACTGGTTGAAAATTTTGGGTCTTTGCGTTCTTGTCTGACCATTTTTTGCATATGTTTTGTCATTCAACCTATTTGAAAGGACTAAAACCTGTAGACTCATTCGGCGAATCTCTAGCTGCAAATAAATACAGTCGAGCCCTTTATCCCAATCATGCAGATCTTTGTGACAGTATGGTCTGATCATTGTTTTGAGAGTTTGATTGTACCTCTCTAAAGCCCCCTGTGCCTGTGGATGATATGCTGATGATTTTAACTCTCTGATACTCAAATTGCTCATAACGTCTTGAAAAGTTTTTGACATGAAATTAGAACCTTGATACGCTTGATCATCAAGTAGTTATCCATATCTCGTAATGAATTGGGTTAACTTCTCATCTTTGGCCTCCTTATCTCGAGAGACAATGGGTAAGCGCCTGCAGGTGGTCAGTGGTGTGTGGAGCAGCGCCTGGAGTGGCTATAAAGGCCAATTCTAGAGTGACAGGCTCTTCCACAGGTGCTGCAGAAAAAATTCTTTGTCGGGGCTGTTACACAGTTGGCTCTCCCCTTGCGCTTCTGTCTTTTTTCCTGTCAACTGCTAAGTTTCTTTGACGCGCCACACTTTAGCCCCATGACTCATGGCCCTCCTGCCTTGGGCGCTATGGCGTTGGAAGGATGAATGAGAATGGGCAGAGACTGCTTGACTTGTGTAACTATGATAACCTCTGCATCAACAACTCGTTCTTTCACACTAAACCCTTTCACCAGGTTTCATGGAGGCACCCATGATCGCATCGTTCGCACCAGCTAGACCTCATCGTCACAAGGCGAGCCTCCTTAAACAGCGTTCAAATCACATGCAGCTTCCACAGTGTGGACTGCAACACCGACCACTCCTTGGTGTGTAGCAAGGTTAGACTCAGACCAAAGAAGTTGCATCATTCCAAGCAGAAGTGTCACCCGCGCATCAACATGTGCAGAATTACTCATCCACAGCTGTTAACTTCTCTACTACTACTTTATCAGTGATTGTCCTCAAATGAATGGCCACTGGAAATCGAGCAGGCATATCAATGAGAGTAAGTATATATTGATGTCCTGTTTTTGTTTTTGGCAAGGGTCCCACACAGTCTACCAATAACCTACTAAATGGTTCCTTAATATTTTTTGGCCTCGTTGTCTCGAGAGACAATGAGTAAGCGCCTGGAGGTGGTCAGTGGTTTGTGAAGCAGCGCCTGGAGTGGCTATGAAGGCCAATTCTAGAGTGACAGACTCTTCCACAGGTGCTGCAGATAAAATTGCTTGTTGGGGCTGTTACACAGTTGGCTCTCTCCTTGATCTTCTGACTTTCTTCCTGCCAACTTCTCAGTCTCTTCGACTCGCCACACTTTAGCCCCGCCTTTATGGTTGCCCACCAGCTCTGGCGACCGCTGGCAGTTGACTCCTACAACTTGTGATCAATGTCACAGGACTTCATGTCGCGTTTGCAGACGTCTTTAAAGCGGAGACAAGGACGGCCGGTGGGTCTGATGCCAGTGACGAGCTCCCTGTACAATGTGTCCTTGGGGTCCTGCCATCTTCCATGCGGCTCACATGCCCAAGCTATTCAGGTGCCGCTGGCTTAGTAGGGTGTATATGCTGGGGATGTTGGCTGCCTCGAGGACTTCTGTGTTGGAGATACGGTCCTGCCACCTGATGCCAAGGATCCTCTGGAGGCAGTGAAGATGGAATGGATTGAGACGTCGCTCTTGGCTGACATACGTTGTCCAGGCCTCACTGCCGTAGAGCAAGGTACTGAGGACACAGGCTTGATACACTCAGACATTTGTGTTCTGTGTCAGTGCGCCATTTTCCCACACTCTCTTGGCCAGTCTGGACATAGCAGTGGAAGCCTTTCCCATGCACTTGTTGATTTCTGCATCGAGAGACAGGTTACTGGTGATAGTTGAGACTAGGTAGGTGAACTCTTGAACCACTTCCAGAGCGTGGTCGCTGATATTGATGGATGGAGCATTTCTGACGTCCTGTCCCATGATGTTCATTTTCTTGAGGCTGATGGTTAAGCTAAATTCATTGCAGGCAGCCGCAAACCTGCCAATGAGACTCTGCAGACACTCTTTAGTGTGAGATGTTAAAGCAGCATCGTCAGCAAAGAGGAATTCCCTGATGAGGACTTTCTGTAGTTTGGTCTTCGCTCATATCTCAGCAAGTCCCATGGGTTTACCTCACAACTTCCAGCATTCTGACCGAAGATGTCCTACCTTGTGGCACTGATCACACTTTGGCTTGCTGACCTCATTTCTACTCTCAGCACATTCCTTTCTGGCCTGAGGAGGTGATCCTGTGAGATTCCCAGCTGTTCCTTCTTATCCTCGGATGCTTGTCTTCCTTTCACTCTCCCACTTCCTATCCTTGTCGGGTTTGTGGGGGTCATGGACAATAGGTTTTGGCTTATTCACAAGCTCAAAATCATCAGCAACTTCTGCTGCTTTCCTGGCTTTTAAAATGTTCATGTTATTTACATGAGTGCACACTACTGAAGGGATTCAATTTTCAATCTCTTTCAATGGATTCAGTTCTCTCAGGTTCTCATACGTGGGTTCCATCCTGAAAGCCCGTATCCAGCGATCAAATTAATTTTCTTCACCCTCTCAAATTCTACATACGTCTGCCCAGCCAATCACCATTAGTTCCAAAACTTCTGACGGTAAGATTTCGGTACGAACTCATAGGCAACAAGAATGGCCTTTTTTGCTATCTCATAATCTGCAGAAACTGCTTCAGGAAGCATGGCAAAAATACCCTGAGCTCTGCTCATCAACCTGCTTTACACAAGCACTGGCCAGCTTTCCTTTGGCCATTTCATTTGTTTGGCTACTTTTTCAAAATATATTAAAACAGGCCTCTCCATCTCTTTCTGTAAACTTCAGGACAGCTTGTATACATTTAAACAGCTTTCCATTGTGTCCTGGGCTGGATTCAGATTCTTCCTGACTGGAATTTACCCTGGATTCAATAACACTCCTTTGTCTTCATTCCATTTTTTAAATTCGATTCCCTTGCTCCTTTTCCACTTTCTCTCTGAAATTCAAACCTAAGTCTTTCCAATTTTATTTCTTTTCATTTTTTTATTTTTTTCCTTGTCAAGTTTTCTTAATTCTTTTTATTTGTCTTGCTCAATGTTTTTTTTTTTCTATTATAACTGTATTCTAGTCAATATCACCCTGACTGACAATCTGCTTGTTCTTCTTCCTACAATTTCAACTGTTGGATGATTACATCAAATATCTCTGCTTTTGTGGCACCTGATTTGAACTCTAACCCCAATTTTGAGGCGAGTTCTATCAATTTAACCTTGGTTTAAGTTTTCAAGACACTGAGGGACACATTTTCCTTTTCCAGAAACTCTGCTGCATCGGCTAATGCCATTCCGATACTATACCCTCCACCCTTGTACAAGAAACATGATTCCTTTTTTTCATTTCAAATTTCCCCTTGTAATTCATGTAATTAGCATAGAAACATACAAAATGGGAGAAGGAGTAGGCCATTCGGCCCTTCCAGCCTGCTCCACCATTCATTTTCATCATGGCTGATCATCCAACTCAGTAGTCTGTTCTTGCTTTCGCCCCATATCAATTGATCCCTTTAGACCCAAGAGCTATATCTAGCTCCTTCTTGAAAACATACAATATTTTGGCCTCAACAGCTTTCTGTGGTAGAGAATTTCACAGACTCACCACTCCCTGGATGAAGAAATTTCTCCTCATCGCAGTCCTGAAAGGTTTACCCCGTATCCTTAGACTATGACCCCTGGTTCTGGACTCCCCCACCATCAGGAACATCCTTTCTGCACCTCCCCTTTCAATTTCTGTTGGAATCTTATAGATTTCTATTAGATTCTCCCCTCACTCTTCTGATCTCCGGTGAATATAATCCTAACTGACTCAATCTGTCCTCATACGTCAATCCCACCATCCCAGGAATCAGCCTAGTAAACCTTTGCTGCACTCCCTTTAGAGGAAGAACATCCTTCCTCAGATAAGGAGACCGAAACTGCACACAATATTCCAGTTGTGGCCTCAGCAAGGCCCTGTATAATTGCAGCAAGACATCCCCACTCCTGTACTTGAATCCTCTCGCTATGAAGGCCAACATAGCATTTGCCTTTTTTACCACCTGTTGCACCTACATGCTTACCTTCCGCGACTGGTGTTCGAGAACATCCAGGTCTCGCTGCATATTCCCCTCTCCCAATTTATAGCATTTCAGATAATAATCTGCCTTCCTGTTTTTGCTACCAAAGTAGATAACCTCACATTTATCCACGTTATACTGCAGCTCCCACTCACTCCACTTGTTCAAATCACCCTGTCGCCTCTCTGCATCCTCCTCACAACTCATTCTCCCATCCAGTTTTGTGTCATCTGCAAATTTGGAGATATTACATTTAGTTCCCTCATCTAGATCACTAATGTGTATTGTAATAGCTGGGGTCCGAGCACCAATGCCTGCAGTACCCCACCAGTCACTGCCTGCCATTCGGAAAAAGACTCATTTATGCCTTCTCTTTGCTTCCTGCCCGCCAACCAATTTTCTATCCATCACAATACACGACCCCCAATCCCATGCACTTTTATTTTACATGCTAATCTCTTATGTGGGACTTTGTCGAAGTCTTCTGAAAGTCCAAATAAACCACATCCACTGGCTCCCCCTCATCAACTCTACTAATTACATCCACGAAAAATTCTACTAGATTTGTCAAGCATGATTTCCCTTTCGTAAATCCATGCTGACTCTGCCCGATTCCATCACTGTCTTCTAAGTGCTCTGCTATACAATCTTTGATAATGGACTCTAGAATTTCCCCCACTACCGACATCAGGCTGACTGGTCGATAATTCCCTGCTTTCTCTCTACCTCCCTTTTTAAGTAGTGGGGTTACATTAGCTACCCTCTAATCTGTAGGAACTGTTCCAGAATCTATAGAATCTTTGAAGATGATCACCAATACATCCACTATTTCTGGGGCCACTTCCCTAATTACTCTGGGATGCATACCATTAGGCCCTGGGGATTTATCGGCCTTCAATCCCATCAATTTCCCCAACACCATTTCTCTACTCATACTGATTTCTTTCAGTTCCTCTCTTTCACTAAGCCCAGTGTTCCCCAACATTTCTGGTATGATATTTGTGTCCTCCTTTATGAAGACAGAAGAAAAGTATGCATTTAGTTGGTCAGCTGTTTCTTTATTATCCATAATAAATTCCCTGTTTCTTACTGTAAGGGACCTGCATTTGTCTTCATCAATCTTTTTCTCTTCACTTACAAAGAACAAAGAACAGTACAGCACAGGAGCAGGCCATTCTGCCCTCCAAGCCTGCCCCAATCTTGATGCTTGCCTAAACTAAAACCTTCTGCATTTCCGGGGACCGTATCCCTCTATTCCCATCCTACTATCGTACCTGCTTCCACCACCTCCCACGGCAGCAAGTTCCAGACACTCACCACCCTCTGTGTAAAGAACTTGCCTCGCACATCCCCTCTAAACTTTGCCCCTCTCACCTTAAACCTATGTCCCCTAGTAACTGACTCTTCCACCCAGGGAAAAAGCTTCTGACTATCCACTCTGTCCATGTCACTCATAACTTTGTAAACCTCTATCATGTCGCACCTCCATCTCTGTCGTTCAAGTGAAAGCAATCCGAGTTTATCCTATCTCTTTTCATAGCTAATGCCCTCCAGACCAGGCAACATCCTGGTAAACCTCCTCTGTACCCTCTCCAAAGCCTCCACATCCTTCTGGTAGTGTGGCGACCAGAATTGCACGCAATATTCTAAGTGTGGCCTAACTAAAGTTCTGTACAGCTTCAGCATGACTTGCCAATTTTTATACTCGATGCCCCGACCGATGAAGGCAAGCATGCCGTATGCCTTCTTGACTACCTTATCCACCTGCAGTGCCGCTTTCAGTGACCTGTGGACCTGTACGCCCAGATCTCTCTGCCTGTCAATACTCCCAAGGGTTCTGCCATTTACTGTATACTTCCCACCTGCATTAGACCTTCCAAAATGCATTACCTCACATTTGTCCAGATTAAACTCCATCTGCCATTTCTCCACCCAAGTCTCCAACCGATTTATATCCTGCTGTATCCTCTGATAATCCTCATCACTATCTGCAACTCCTCCAAGCTTTGTGTCATACCTATAGAAACTGTTAGGGTCAGTTTTTATGATCCCTGCAAGCTTGCTTTTGTACTCTATATTGCCCTTCTTAATCAATCCCTTGATCCTCCTTTGCTGAATTCTAAACTGCTCCCAATCCTCCAGTCTGTTGTTTTTCCTGGCAAATGTCTATGCCTCTTCCTTGGATCTAATGCTATCTCTAATTTCCCTTGTAAGCCATGGTTTGGCTACCTTTCCCGTTTTAGTTTTGTGCCAGAGAGGGATAAACAATTGTTGCAGTTCATCCATGCGCTCTATCAATGTTTGCCATTGCCTATGCACTGTTAATTCAGTCCCACTGAATTCAGGGTCACAATGTATTAGTAAACTTTCCCACCTACCAACAAATAGCCAAATTAATCACTTTATTTATCTCCAGAATTGAGCACGCCAAACCATTTCTTTAAACAATAACACAATTATGTATTTATTAAGAAACAGGATTATAAACAATACTGGAATGAAACTATATGTATAAAAATATTTTATAACTCCCAAATCTTCCTAACCCTCAAGTACACACATACATTCAATTACCAATGGTTAACCGGGGGAATGGAAATTGATTTTACAAGAGTCTCTTGAGAATAAATAAATAACTGGGTCGTAACGTTAGGTTGTAGAATTGAAAATTTAAAGAGCTCTGAGACATCATTTAAGATCAACTGAGGCAGACCTCACTTCAGTAGATTTTGTGTCCTATAAAGGAAAGAGCTTTAGGCAATGAACTGTCCCTGAAAAGGTTATAGATGGTTTTGGGAAAGCAGTATTTAGCAAAAATGGCAATCAAACTGGAAAGATTCATTCATCACGATTAGTCAACATTAATTGCAAAATCTCAGACTCTGTGCAGCCAATGGATTGAAACAAGGCAACGTGTACAGGAAATGCCCATGTGCTTTGTGATGAAGTTTCTCAGAAGCAGAAGGAGGTGGATTAATTGCTGGTAGTGGTAATTGGAATGATCATGACAAGGCGATCACATCCAATTGCCCAGACTGGGCACTCTGTGACATATATTCCAGATTAGAGGCATACAACAGTTGTGGGGTATGCATGAAAAACAACTGGCAAGTTGAAATATTAGTTGAATGTTCAGCATCATGGCGTAGAAATGAGGTCCATGGTCTGGCAGAATCTGCATGAAAGCCCAGTCCAAGTACTGGGAGTGAGACCAGAAATTACCCTCTTGAGAGAAAGCTTCTGATCGCTTTTCTTTATTCTTTCATGAGATATGGGCATCGTTGGCAAGGCCAGCATTGATTGCCCATCCTTAATTGACCTTGAGAAGGTGTTGGTGAGCCACCATCTTGAACTGCTGCAGTCCGCCTGGTGCAGGTACACCCACAGTGCTGTTAAATAGGGAGAGCTTGCAGCAGTCGTCCCGGCAGACATAACAGTGCAAAAAAGAGAGTCTATAACTTGAATTAATGAAACGATGTACTAATGCCAACAGAGAACACAACGAGAAGCAGAATTCCTTATGACTGTGAAGTTTTGGTGGCTGCTTATATTCTTGAGGAACAAACAATAGGAGAGACAAAAAGAAGGGAGTGGGATAGTTGGAGCGAGTTTGGAATTTATTCTGAGTTACCAGACAATGTGAAACAAACTTTGTGACAATGGTTGTTTTGTGTTGAACAACTCCTTGCAAATTTACCTTATAAGGCAAAAGCTTGGAGTTTTTAAGAATAACTGCGTGATACACATGTTTGAGTGGACACTCAAAATTCGAAAAGTACTCTTAAAACACTTTCAGATTTTTTGGCCACAATGTCTTGGAGTATAGGTAAATTGACATAAAAGCTATATCTCTGCACGGCAATATTTATCAGAAGTGTTTCTGAAACTATGCAAAGAGGCAGCAGATGAAGGCCGAACACCTTGGAGACTGAACAAATGTGTCTATGGCCTGAATGGATTTGGTATTTTCCAGTGAGATGTGTTCAACCTAAAAGCAAATCCTGCAATTTTTCATTGGATTCATAAAGGGAGACTTTTAGGCATTATCATGAAATATGTTATGATTTCATTTGGGGTGGTACTGTGAAATTTGTGAAATAGGTTATTTTTCAAAACAGAGTCGTGTTGTCTAAGCTTTTAGTCTTGCACTCATCAGGACAATCCGCAAGAATAACCAATGTAAGGGAAAACAAAAACTTTTTCTGCATGAGAAGTGCATGCTGATCGGTTGGCAAGTGAACTCTGGTTTGTAAAGGTGTTGCCATGGAGAATGCACCAGTTTATGGTGACTGACATTTAATTGCCAAGATTTGCTTGAAATTGAAACCAGGCACCTTGACCCTGATTGGTTAAGGTATTGCCCTGAGGAACGAACCAGTGAGTAGCTCTCACTTATTTTGTTCAGCTGAAACAGGTACAATGTTTTTCCATATTCTTTCAGTCTGCAAATAACAGGGCCCTGTGTATTAATATATGTAGCTTCCAGTACGCGCACATGCTCCACACTGCGAGCCCTACTGACAATCTTAAATTGGTTTTTTAGCGTCATTCTTAGCCCAATGTGGATTATTTAGCAAATATTGTCCAATCGTGGAATCACATCAAATGTTGGATCCTGTGCTTTGAGTTTTGCAAGCATGGGCTGGTTGAGTTTGACCTGCACCTTATCTGTTGTGAACATTGGAAGGGACATGTTGTTTGATGTGATTTGCCAGTCATTGGGACGTACGGCCCATATACCCAGCATCACACCGGCATTGAAATTTATATATCACATTATTCATTTTTGTAATAAGCAGGACGTTTTTAGTTTGACGGCAGCATCCGGTTGGTGGCGAACATCAAACATGTTGCGACAGCATAGTAGCAGCATGAAAGAGCTAGCTTTACCTGTTGCTCAGAGATTTGGGATATATTACCCTTCCAGTGTAATCTGAGGTAGACTGGGCAATTTTGAGGTCAGAAAACAAATAATCTTAGGCTTATTCATAATTTTACGCGAGACAGTGAGAAATGATCTTGATCAGGGTAACCATTTTCATGCAGGATGTCTTTGATTCGCCCTATTTCAGTATCAAGACTGTATGGTGAGCAAATGACTATTTCATCCACATCTACATCAACACCAGACTGTTCATCCACATCAACACCAGGACTATTGTTCCTGAGACTGTTGATCCACATCAACAACAGGGCTATTGTTCCTAAGTCTTTTCATCCACATCAACACCAGGACTATTGTTCCTGAGACTGTTGATCCACATCAACACCAGGGTTATTGTTCCTAAGTCTTTTCATCCACCTCAACACCAGGGTTATTGTTCCTAAGTCTTTTCATCAACATCAACACCAGGACTATTGTTCCTGAGACTGTTGATCCACATCAACACCAGGGCTATTGTTTCTGGCACTGCTCATCCACATCAACACCAGGGCTATTGTTCCTGAGACTGTTCATCCATTTCAACACCAGGACTATTGTCCCTGAGAACGTTCATACACATCAACACCAGGGCTATTGTTCCTGAGACAGTTCATCCACATCAACACCAGGGCTATTGTTCCTGAGACTGCTCATCCACATCAACACCAGGGCTGTTGTTCCTTAGACTGTTCATCCACATCAACACCAGGGCTATTGTTTCTGGGACTGCTCACACATCAACACCAGGGCTATTGTTCCTGAGACTGCTCATCCACATCAACACCAGGGCTATTGTTCCTTAGACTGTTCATCAATATCAACAACAGGGCTATTGTTCCTGAGACTGCTCATCCACATCAACACCAGGGCTATTGTTCCTGAGACTGTTGATCCACATCAACACCAGGGCTATTGTTCCTGAGAATGTTCATCCACATCAACACCAGGGTGATTGTCCCTAAGTCCTTTCATCCACATCAACACCATGGTTATTGTTCCTAAGTCTTTTCATCCACATCAACACCAGGACTATTGTTCCTGAGACTGTTCATCCACATTAACACCAGGGCTATTGTTTCTGGGACTGATCATCCACATCAACACCAGGGCTATTGGTCCTGAGACTGTTCATTCACATCAACACCAGGACTATTGTTCGTGACACTGTTCATTCACATCAAAACCAAGGCTATTGTTTGTTAGACTGTTCATCCACATCAACACCAGGGCTATTGTTCCTAAGACTGTTCATCCACTTCAACACCAGGGCTATTGTTCCTGAGAATGTTCATCCACATCAACACCATGGCTATTGTTCCTGAGACTGTTCATCCACATCAAAACCAGGGCTATTGTTCCTGAGACTGTTCATCCACATCAACACCAGGGCTATTGTTCCTGAGACTGTTCATCCACATCAACACCAGGGCTATTGTTCCTGAGACTGTTCATCAACATCAAAACCAGGGCTATTGTTCCTGAGACTGTTGATCCACATCAACACCAGGGCTATTGTTTCTGGGACTGCTCATCCACATCAACACCAGGACTATTGTTCCTGACACTGTTCATTCACATCAAAACCAAGGCTATTGTTTGTGAGACTGTTCATCCACATCAACACCAGGGCTATTGTTCCTGAGACTGTTCATCCACTTCAACACCAGGGCTATTGTTCCTGAGAATATTCATCGACATCAACACCAGGACTATTGTTCCTGAGACTGTTCATCCACATCAACACCAGGGCTATTGTTCCTGAGACTGTTCATCCACAACATCACCAGGGCTATTGTTCCTGAGTCTGTTCATCCACATCAACACCAGGACTATTGTTCATCAGACGGTTGATCCAAATGAACACCTGAGATCATAACGAAACAATTTGCAAATTATGTTTTGAAGAAATTTTTGATGATTATGAAATGCTTTGTTTGCTGCATACTCTAATGACTATATATTGCATATAACTGCAAACAGTTCATTACCTCAGTTTATTCACTGGACTGTATCTAATATCCCTGCTCACATTTCCCAGATGACTGTCCCCCTGGAGGTTGCTCTTTGCTATTGATAAGGGCTTTTCTGATGAAGTCTCTACATTCGTGTTTATCGCAAGAAATGGAATATCCTGTAATTTACCAGATAGAGATCATTTACTACCCGATTCTTGCAGCCATCAGTATTCCTGGTAAGACAGTGAAATTACATGGTGAAAGTTGAATATCAATGTTGACTGTTCATGTTATAGTTTCCCTGTTTTGTGGTGTTAGTTAAGTGCTAAGTGATTGTCTTGTTTACTTAATGTGATTTTGAAACTGAAATTAATATGTTTCTTGAATTTTCACCACAGAAAGCGTTGAAACAACAATTGTCTTCAATGTTTACAATAGAAACTCTTTCCTAGAGTGTGCACGGACTTCCAGTCAGAAATTAATTCACAATTTTAAATGTGCTGATGTTGTTAAGTGTGTTACCCATGTAACATGGGGAATCCAGGAGTTATTGTATTGTAACTTTTTTTCTGGTTGACATATGTTGCTTATGCAGAAGTTTCTGTTGTTTGTTTGGTTTTGGATTCAGCTTTGATTTTGCTTCTGAATGTCAGTGGAAAGAATGTATTTCTGCGACTGGTGCATGATCCATCTCACCAGACTATTCCAATCTGAACTTTTCCAGCCAATGCATAAAAAGAGGGAGAGAGTGCACTCTCCATGTTGCGCAGACCATAATAAAACAGAGCGAGAGTGATGTCTTCATGTGTTACAAACAATAACCCAGCAGAGTGAGAGTGCACTCTCCATGCTACGCAGATGATCACCCAACCGAGTGAGCGTGCACTCTCCATGTTGTACAGACTAGAATCTAACAGGGTGAGAGTGCATTCTCCATTTTGTACAGACTATAACCCAACAGGGTGAGAGTCCACACTCCATGTAGTACAGACTATAACCCAACAGGGGGAGAGTGCACTCTCCATGTTGTACCGACTAATACCAACAGGGGGAGAGTGCACTCTCCATGTTGTACAGACTAGAATCTAACAGGGTGAGAGTCTACACTCCATGTTGTACAGACTATAACCCAACAGGGTGAGAGTCCACTCTCCATGTTGTACAGACGATTACCCAACAGGGTGAGAGTGCACTCTCCATGTTGTGCAGACTATAACCCAACAGGGTGAGAGTCCACTCTCCATGCTGTACAGACTATAACCCAACAGGGTGAGAGTGCACTCTCCATGTTGTACAGACTATAACCCAACAGGGTGAGAGTGCACTCTCCATGTTGTACAGACTATAACCCAACAGGGTGAGAGTACACTCTCCATGTTGTACAGACTATAACCCAACAGGGTGAGAGTCCACGCTCCATGTTGCACAGACTATAACCCAACAGGGTGAGAGTCCACTCTCCATGTTGTACAGACTATAACCCAACAGGGTGAGAGTGCACTCTTCATGTTGTACAGACTATAACCCAACAGGGTGAGAATCCACTCTCCATGTTGTACAGACTATAACCCAACAGGGTGAGAGTCCACTCTTCATGTTGTAAAGACTGTAACCCAACAGGGTGAGAGTCCACTCTCCCTGTTTTGCAGATCAATACCAGAATTCTCCAGAAAACCTCAGTGCGTTATTTTTCCCTCAGAATCTATTTCTCTCTCTCAGATCAACAACTTTAGTTGCATTTTAATTTTTGCCTATCTTCTTTTGCCGCAGATTTCAAAGTTGCTGATAGGCAGCTCTTTAAATTAACAATTACATTTAACTTGGAACTGAAAACACCATATGTACAAATTTCTTCAAATGATTTTTAAAATGTTTTGGGACACTATTGAGAGAAATTTTATCTCTTCCGTTTCTTACAGTTAACTTGATGGCGATTGTGATTTTGTCTCGAGGAAAGTGCGGTCTCTCCAAATGTATCACTCACAATCTGGTGGCCATGGCAGTGGCGGATCTAATGGTGGTTATCATCCATGTGATATTACACCGGATTAATATCATGTACTTTCCAGTTAGTTTCCTGTTTATAACTCCTGTGTGTATGATAAATGTTGTTGTGTACGCTGTAGCTTTAGACTGTTCTGTCTGGTTTACTGTCGCCTTCATTTTTGATCGCTTTGCATCAATTTGCTGCCTGAAGCTACATTCAAAATATCACACCAAGAAACCAGTGACAGTTGTTATCACCGCTGTGTATGTGGTGAGTTGTGTCAAGAGTTTTCCCTTTTACTTTGCATGTGAAACTGTATTTATAATTGACCACGTGCCTTGGTTTTGTGTTCTTACAGCTGATTATCTCACCTCCCCCTTGTGGAGGGCAAATGCATGTATGAACAGGATCATAACCCCTATATTACCAACTCTATTCATTCTGTTGTTCAATACTTTGACTGTCAGACACATTATAATGGCAAACAGAGCCTGCAAAAGACTCCGGAGCAACAGTGAGAATCAGAATGATCCAGAGGTGAAGAATCGAAGGAAATCCATGATTTTAATGTTATCTATTTCTGCCAATTTCATATTATTGTGGATGACATTTGTTGTCTATTTGATAAACGGGCCAGTGATCAACTTGAATTATCCAGACAAATATTACAGTAACCCGATATATATCACCCAACAAGTTGGATTTATGTTGCAGCTTCTAAGTTCCTGCACAAACACTTGTGTCTATGGACTGACACAGAGAAAATTCAGAGAGGAGCTGAAGAATGGGGTGAAATATGTGTTTACACTGAATGGGAAATTGTGTCAATAACAAGTAATGAACATCGATCTGCAGCAGGGCTTATAGGTTTCTAGGGCACTTGCTTTTATATTCTTGAAATCCTTGTGGGCAGGCGAAGGACAATGAGAATTTTGATCATCTTTAACAGGAGCTTGGGTCGTGATGTATAAGGACCATCATATTAAACAGGACGTTTAATGTGCATAAATTAAACAGTATCACATGAAATATTCTGATGTCAATATAACTGCTGAATGAATGGATTTGCAGCAACCAAACACCATCAAAAGAAAATTAATTCCTCATAAACGAGCAGTAACAGGAAATCACAAATTCTGCACCCTTAGAACAAGCTCAACCAAGGATGTTCTGGTCATCATTGCAATACACTATTGGATTAATCCATGACAATTATATTTTCTTAATGAACAAACTCACAGGGTTGGAAAAGGCACAAATGCAGAAAAAAGATGTTGCTCAAAAAGAACCCAAAGTTGATCCAATCGTTAAAGAAACATTGTGTCTTTCTCGGTACCTTGGTTGTCTCATAGAAACATAGAAAACAGAGAAAAATAGGAGCAGGAATAGGCCATTCGGCCATTCGTACCTGCACCAGCATTGAATATGATCATGGCTGATCATCCAAACTCAGTAACCTTTTCCCGCTTTCTCCCCGTATCCCTTGATCCCTTTAGCCCTAAGAAATATATCTAACTGTTCCTTGAATATATTTCATGATTTGGCCTCAACTGCTTTATGTGGTAAAGAATTCCACAGGTTCACCACTCTCTGGGTGATGACATCTCTGCTCATCTCAGTCCTAAATGGCTTAATCCTTATCCTTAGATTGTAACCCCCTGGTCCTGGATTCCCCCACCAACGGGAACATCCTTCCTGTATCTAGTTTGTCCAGTCCTGCTAGAATTTTGTCAGTTTCTATGAGATCCCGTCTCATTCTTCGAAACTCTAGTGAATACAAGCCTAATCGACCCAATCCCTCATCATACATCAGTCCTGCCATCCCATGAATCAGTCTGGTGAACCTTCACTGCACTCCCTCCATAGCAAGAACATCCTTCCTCAGCTAAGGAGACCAAAACTGCACACAATACCCCATATGTGGTCTCACCAAGGCCTTGTATAATTGCAGCAAGGTATCCTTGCTCCTGAACCCAAATCCTCTCGCTATGAAGGACAACGTACCATTTGTTTTCTTGACTGCCTGCTGCACTTGCATGCTTGCTTTCTGTTACTGGTGCACAAGGACACTCAGGTCTCACTGCACCTCCCCCTTTCCCAATCTATCGCTGTTCAGATAATAATCTGCCTTTCTGTTTTTGCCACCAAAGTGGATAGCCTCACATTTATTCACATTATACTGCATCTGCCATGTATTAGCCCACTCACTCAACCAGTCCAAATCACACTGGAGCGTCTATGCATCCTCCTCACAGCTCACACTCCCACCCAGCTTTGTGTTGTCTGCAAAACCGGGTATATTACATCTAATTCCCTCATCTACATCATTAATATATTTTGTGAATAGCTGTGGTCCTAGCATTGATCCCTGCGGTACACCCCAATCACTGCCTATCATTCGGAAAAAGACCCGTTTATTTCTACTCTTTGTTTCCTTTCTGCCAGCCAGTTCTCTATCCATGTCAGTATCTTACCACCAATCCCATGTGCTTTAAGTTTGCACGCTAATCACTTATGTGGGACCTCATCAAAAGCATTCTGAAAGTCCAAATACACCACATCCACTGGTTCTCCTTCTCTATTCTACTAGTTACATCCCAGTCTCTGCCAGTCATGGATGAGCTGGACATACAGCCAACAAAATCGGAACTCAGTGATGCCATTGATTCTCTAGCCAGCGGAAAAGCCCCTGGGAAGGAGAGCATTACTCCTGAAATCATCAAGAGTGCCAAGCCTGCTATACTCTCAGTACTCTACGAACTGCTTTGACAGTGCTGTGACGAGGGAGCAATACCACAGGACATGCGCGATGCCAATATCATCACCCTCTATAAGAACAAGGGTGACCGCGGTGACTGCAACAACGACCGTGGAATTTCCATGCTCAGAATAGTGGGGAAAGACTTCGCTCGTATCATTTTAAACAGGATCCAGAAGCTGGTTGAGCGTGTCTATCCTGAGGCACAGTGTGGCTTTCGAGCAGAGAGATCCACCATTGACATGCTGTTCTCCCTTTTCCAGGTACAGGAGAAATGCCATGAACAACAGATGCCCCTCTACATTTCTTTCATTGATCTCACCAAAGCCTTTGACCTCGTCAGCAGACGTGGTCTCTTCAGACTACTAGAAAAGATTGAATGTCCACCAAAGCAACTAATCATCATCACCTCATTCCATGACAATATGAAAGGCACAATCCAGCATAGCGGCACCTCATCAGACTCCTTTCCTATCCTGAGTGGCGTGAAACAGGGCTGTGTTCTCGCACCTACACTGTTTGGGATCTTCTTCTCCCTGCTGCTCTCACATGCGTTCAAATCTTCAGAAGAAGGAATTTTCCTCCACACAAGATCAGGTGGCAGGTTGTTCAACCTTGCCCCTCTAAAAGCGAAGACCAAAGTACGGAAAGTCCTCATCAGGGAACTCCTCTTTGCTGACGATGCTGCATTAACATCTCACACTGAAGAGTGTCTGCAGAGACTCATCGACAGGATTACGGCTGCCTGCAACGAATTTGGCCTAACCATCAGCCTCAAGAAAACGAAAATCATGGGACAGGATGTCAGAAATGCTCCATCCATCAATATCGGTGACCACGCTCTGTAAGTGGTTCAAGAGTTCACCTACTCATTTCCCGGCGGAGCAGCAGGAGAAGGTAGCGACTCTTCGGTGGGTGAGTGAAGGCATCAGGAGCTGTGTTTTAAAAGTAAGTACTTACTGTTTTACTTACTGTTTTCCTTGTCTTTGAGTTTCTTTTGCCGCCGGAGGAACCGGAAGCTGGTCGGCAGCGAGGACTCCTGGGTAGGTATTTTCCTTAAAGGTGCGGAGCTCCGTGGACTCGGCCTCATTTCCCGGCGGAGCAGCAGGAGAAGGTAGCGACTCTTCGGTGGGTTAGTGAAGGCATCAGGAGTTGTGTTTTAAAAGTAAGTACTTACTGTTTTACTTACTGTTTTCCTTGTCTTTGAGTTTCTTTTGGCGCCGGAGGAACCGGAAGCTGGTCGGCAGCGAGGACTCCTGGGTAGGTATTTTCCTTAAAGGTGCGGAGCTCCGTGGACTCGGCCTCATTTCCCGGCGGAGCAGCAGGAGAAGGTAGCGACTCTTCGGTGGGTGAGTGAAGGCATCAGGAGCTGTGTTTTAAAAGTAAGTACTTACTGTTTTACTTACTGTTTTCCTTGTCTTTGAGTTTCTTTTGGCGCCGGAGGAACCGGAAGCTGGTCGGCAGCGAGGACTCCTGGGTAGGTATTTTCCTTAAAGGTGCGGAGCTCCGTGGACTCGGCCTCATTTCCCGGCGGAGCAGCAGGAGAAGGTAGCGACTCTTCGGTGGGTGAGTGAAGGCATCAGGAGCTGTGTTTTAAAAGTAA
The DNA here is from genome assembly GCF_036365525.1 of Heterodontus francisci. Classification (NCBI taxonomy): domain Eukaryota; kingdom Metazoa; phylum Chordata; class Chondrichthyes; order Heterodontiformes; family Heterodontidae; genus Heterodontus; species Heterodontus francisci. The sequence goes on from NC_090379.1 coordinate 130,692,964, forward strand.
GTACTTACTGTTTTACTTACTGTTTTCCTTGTCTTTGAGTTTCTTTTGGCGCCGGAGGAACCGGAAGCTGGTCGGCAGCGAGGACTCCTGGGTAGGTATTTTCCTTAAAGGTGCGGAGCTCCGTGGACTCGGCCTCATTTCCCGGCGGAGCAGCAGGAGAAGGTAGCGACTCTTCGGTGGGTGAGTGAAGGCATCAGGAGCTGTGTTTTAAAAGTAAGTACTTACTGTTTTACTTACTGTTTTCCTTGTCTTTGAGTTTCTTTTGGCGCCGGAGGAACCGGAAGCTGGTCGGCAGCGAGGACTCCTGGGTAGGTATTTTCCTTAAAGGTGCGGAGCTCCGTGGACTCGGCCTCATTTCCCGGCGGAGCAGCAGGAGAAGGTAGCGACTCTTCGGTGGGTGAGTGAAGGCATCAGGAGCTGTGTTTTAAAAGTAAGTACTTACTGTTTTACTTACTGTTTTCCTTGTCTTTGAGTTTCTTTTGGCGCCGGAGGAACCGGAAGCTGGTCGGCAGCGAGGACTCCTGGGTAGGTATTTTCCTTAAAGGTGCGGAGCTGAGTAAGGTGACCCTGCCGACTTCACCTGCTGGAAGTGCATCCGTCTCCAGCTCCTATCAGACCGTGTTAGGGAATTGGAGCTGGAGCTGGATGAACTGAGGATCATTCGGGAAGCTGAGGGGTTGATAGATAGAAGCTACACGGAGGTCGTTACTCCACAAATCAAAGGCAGCTGGGTAACAGTTAGAGGTGGGAAGAGGTCAGTGCAGGGATCTCCTGTGGTCGTTCCCCTCAACAACAAGTATACAGTTTTAGATACTGTTGGGGGGGACGGCCTATCGGGGGCAGGCTGCAGTGACCGGGCCTCTGGCACGGGGTCCTGCACTGTGGCTCAGAAGGGAAGGAGGGAGAATGGGAGAGCACTAGTCATCGGGGACTCGATGGTGAGGAGTACGGACAGGCGGTTCTGTGGGCGCAGGCGAGACGCACGGATGGTTTGTTGCCTCCCTGGTGCCAGGGTCCGTGATGTTTGTGATCGCGTCTTCAGGATCCTTAAAGGGGAGGGGGAGCAGCCAGAGGTCGTGGTGCACATTGGCACCAACGACGTAGGAAGGAAGGGTGGCACAGATGTTAGAAGTGAGTTTAGGGAGTTAGGCTGGAAGCTGAAAGCTCGGACGGACAGAGTTGTTATCTCTGGTTTGTTGCCGGCGCCACGTGATAGTGAGGCTAGGAATAGGGAGAGAGCACAGCTGAACACGTGGCTGCAGGAATGGTGTAGGAGGGAGGGCTTCCAGTTCTTGGATAATTGGACTGCATTCTGGGGAAGATGGGACCTGTTCAAACAGGACGGGCTGCATCTGAACCAGAGGGGCACCAATATCCTGGGAGGGAGGTTTGCTAGTACTGTTCGGGAGGGTTTAAACTAGTTTGGGAGGGGGATGGGAACCGGACTTGTAATCCAGGGACCAGTGGGTCCACTCAGAAAGACAAAGAGTGTAGTGAGGTATTGGGGAAGGTAGCACTGTCACAGAGGACAGATGGGCACGGAGAAGGGTTAAAGTGCGTATACTTCAACGCAAGAAGCATCAGGAATAAGGTGAGTGAATTGAAGGCGTGGATGGGCACTTGGGACTACGATGTTGTGGCCATCACTGAAACGTGGATAGGTGAGGGGGAGGAATGGTTTTTGGAGGTACCTGGTTATAGATGTTTTCATAAGATTAGGAATGGTGGTAAAAGAGGTGGGGGGGGTGGCATTGTTAGTTAGAAATAGTGTAACAACTGCTGAAAGAATTTTCGAGGAGGATCTGCCGACTGAGGCACTGTGGGTTGAGGTCAGGAACAGGAAAGGAGCAGTCACCTTGATGGGAGTTTCCTATAGGCCCCCCAATAGCAGCAGGGAGGTGGAAGAGCAGATTGGGAAACAGATTTTGGAAAGGAGCAGAAGTCACAGGGTAGTAATTATGGGGGATTTCAACTTCCCAAATATTGATTGGCAACTCTTTAGATCGAATAGTTTGGATGGGGTAGTGTTTGTGCAGTATGTCCAGGAAGCTTTTCTGACTCAGTATGTAGACTGCCCGACCAGAGGGGAGGCAATATTGGATTTGGTACTAGGTAATGAACCAGGGCAAGTGATAGAGCTGTTGGTGGGCGAGCACTTTGGAGATAGTGATCACAATTCTGTAGCATTCACTGTGGTAATGGAGAGGGATAGGTATGTGCAACAGGGCAAGGTTTACAATTGGGGGAAGGGTAGATATGATGCTGTCAGGCAGGAACTGAGGAGCATAAGTTGGGAGCATATGCTGGCAGGGAAGGGCACGGTCGAAATGTGGAACTTTTTCAAGGAGCAGATAGTAGGGGCCATTGATAAGCATGTCCCTGTCAGACAGGGAAGGGATGGTCATGTGAGGGAACCGTGGTTGACAAGAGAGGTTGAGAGTCTTGTTAGGAAGAAGATGGATGCGTATATAAAGTTGAGGAAAAAGGGCACAGGCATAGCTCTGGAGGGATACAAGATGGCCAGGAAGGATCTGAAGAAAGGGATTAGGAGAGCTAAGAGAGGGCATGAAAAATGCTTGGCGGGTAGGATAAAAGAAAACCCCAAGGCCTTTTACGCGTATGTCAGAAATATGAGGATGACTAGGGGGACCATAGGTCCGGTCAAGGACAATAGCGGGAGACTGTGTGTTGAGCCGGAAGAGATAAGTGAGGTTTTGAATGAGTACTTCTCTTCGGTATTTACGAATGAGAAGGGGTGTATTACTGAAGAGGACGGTGGGAAGCAGACTGGTAAGCTCGAGGAAGTGCTCGTTAGGAGGGAAGATGTGTTGGGGCTTTTGAATAACTTGAAGATAGACAAGTCTCCCGGGCCTGACGGGGTATATCCAAGGATGTTATGGGAAGCAAGGGATGAAATTGCAGAGCCGCTGGCAATGATCTTTTCATCTTCTCTGCTGACGGGGGTGGTACCAGGTGATTGGAGGGTGGCAAATGTTGTGCCCCTGTTCAAGAAAGGGAATAGGAACAACCCTGGGAATTACAGGCCAGTTAGTCTTACTTCGGTGGTAGGCAAGTTGATGGAAAAGGTGCTGAGGGATAGGATTTCTGAGCATCTGGAAAGACACTGCTTGATTCGGGACAGTCAGCACGGTTTTGTGAGGGGTAGGTCTTGCCTCACAAGCCTGATTGAATTCTTTGAGCAGGTGACCAAGCAAGTGGATGAGGGTAAACCAGTGGATGTGGTGTACATGGATTTTAGTAAGGCATTTGATAAGGTCCCCCATGGTAGACTTATGGAGAAAGTCAGGAGGCATGGGATAGTGGGGAATGTGGCCAGTTGGATTAAGAATTGGCTAACTGATAGAAGGCAGAGAGTGGTCTTAGATGGTAAATACTCAGCCTGGAGCCCAGTTACCAGTGGCGTGCCGCAGGGATCAGTTCTGGGTCCTCTCCTGTTTGTGATTTTTATTAACGACTTGGATGAGGAAGTCGAAGGGTGGGTCAGTAAATTTGCAGATGATACAAAGGTTGGTGGAGTTGTGGATACCGAGGAGGGCTATTGTCGTCTGCAAAGGGACTTGGATAGGTTGCAGTGCTGGGCTGAAAAGTGGCAGATGGAGTTTAACCCTGAAAAGTGTGAGGTCGTCCATTTTGGAAGGACAAACATGAATGCAAAATACTGGGTTAACGGTAGGGTTCTTGGGCATGTGGAGGAGCAGAGAGACCTTGGGGTCTATGTGCATAGATCATTGAAAGTTGCAACTCAAGTGGATAGGGCTGTGAAGAAGGCATATGGGGTGTTAGCGTTCATTAGCAGAGGGATTGAATTTAAGAGCCGTGAGGTGATGATGCAGCTGTACAGGACCTTGGTAAGGCCTCATTTGGAGTACTGTGTGCAGTTCTGGTCGCCTCATTTTAGGAAGGATGTGGAAGCCTTGGAGAGGGTGCAGAGGAGATTTACCAGGATGTTGCCTGGAATGGAGAATAAGTCTTACGAGGAAAGGCTGAACATTCTAGGCCTCTTCTCATTAGAAAGGAGAAGGATGAGGGGTGACATGATAGAGGTTTATAAGATGATCAGGGGAATAGATAGGGTAGACAGTCAGAAACTTTTTCCCCGGGTGGAGCAAAGCGTTACAAGGGGTCATAAATTTAAGGTGAAGGGTGGGAGATATAAGGGGGATGTCAGGGGAAGGTTCTTTACCCAGAGAGTGGTCGAGGCATGGAATGCCTTGCCCGGGGAAGTTGTTGAGTCAGAAACTTTAGGGACTTTCAAAAGGCTTTTGGATAGGTATATGGATAAAGGAGAATGATGGGGTATAGATTAAATTGTCCTTGACAGAGGACAAAGGATCGGCACAACATTGTGGGCCGAAGGGCCTGTTCTGTGCTGTATGTTCTATGTTCTATGTTCTATGTTCTACCTAGGCTCAACTATCACCAGTAACCTGTCTCTCGATGCAGAAATCAACGAGCATATCGGAAAGGCTTCAACTGCTGGGTCCAGACTGGCCAAGAGAGTGTGGGAAAATGGCACACTGACACGGAACACAAAAGACTGAGTGTATCAAGCCTGTGTCCTCAGTACCTTGCTCTACGGCAGCGAGGCCTGGACAACGTATGTCAGCCAAGAGCGATGTCTCAATTCATTCCATCTTCGCTCCCTCCGGAGAATCCTTGGCATCAGTTGGCAGGACTGTATCTCCAACACAGAAGTCCTCGAGGCAGCCAACATCCCCAGCATATACACCCTACTGAGCCAGCCGCGCTTGAGATGGCTTAGCCATTTGAGCACATGGAAGATGGCAGGATCCCCAAGGACACATTGTACAGGGAGCTCGTCACTGCTATCAAACCCACTGGCCGTCCATGTCTCCGCTTTAAAGACGTCTGCAAACGTGACATGAAGTTCTGTGACATTGAGCACAAGTTGTGGGAGTCAGTTGCCAGTGATCGCCAGAGCTGGCGGGCAGCCATAAAGGCGGAGCTAAAGCCATAAAGTGCAAGTCGAAGAGACTGAGCAGTTGGCAGGGAAAAAGACAGAAGCGCAAGGGGAGAGCCAACTGTGCAACAGCCCCGACAACCAATTTTATCTGCAGCACCTGTGGAAGAGTCTGTCACTCTAGAATTGGCCTGAACAGTCACTCCAGGCGCTGCTGCACAAACCACTGACCACCTCTATGCGCTTACCCACTGTCTCTCGAGACAAGGAGGCCAAAGAGAGAAGTTACATCCACAGAAAATTCCAGTAGATTTGTTAAGCATGATTTCCCTTTCGTAAATCCATGTTGACTTTGTCTGATCCTGTCACTGTTTTCCAAGTGCTCTGCTATTACATCTTTTACAATGGACTCTAGTATTTTTCCCATTATTGATGTCAGGCTAACCCGTCAAGAATTCCCTGTTTTCTTTCTACCTCCTCTTTTAAATAGTGGGGTTACATTAGCTCCCCCGCAATCCGTTGGAACTGTTCCAGCATCTGTAGAATATTGAAAAATGACCACCAATGCACCTATGTCTAGGGCCACTTTCTTAGGTACTCTGGGATGCAGATTATCAGGCCCTGGGGATTTATCGGCCTTCGATCCCATCAATTTCCCTGACACCATTTCCCTTATAATACTGATTTCATACAGTTCCTCCTTCTCACTAGATCCTCTGTTCCCCAACATTTCTGGGAGGTAATTTGTGTCCTCCTTTGTGAACACAGAACCAAAATATGTAATTAATTGTTCTGCCATTTCTTTGTTCCCCATTATAAATTCCCCAGTTTCTAACTGTTCGGGACCCACATTTGTCTTCACTAATCATTTTCTCTTCACATATCTATAGTTTCCCGATACAGCAGCTGTCAGCTGTGAAACTCACTTGCGATCTTTTTTGAAAAGCTGGTCTGACAATGGGAAATTTCTCATCTTCAGTTACGAAGCCCTGGCGAGGATGGGGAATGGCCCTGGGTACAGCTTACACCCGCGGGTCAGATTGGAACCTTTGCCAGGCCGGATGCTGGCCCACAGGCTGTATGTTGGACAACCCTGCGATAGACAAAGTGAAACAAAGCAAAAACCAACAGATCAGATTAAAGCTCTGTCATCCTGTCATATCCTTTCACGGAAGTGTTTTGGAGAATTAAAGAGTGACTGGGAGGAGGAGGTTCCTCTTCAGTGATAGCAAAGCACAGAACATAATAAATTTCACAGCTCTATCCTGTCCACAAAAAAGCAGAACAAATCTAATCTGGTCAAATACCACCTCATTCGTCTGTTTTAATCTTCAGCAAAGTGATGGAAGTTGTCATCAACAATGCAATCAAAGAGCAATTACCCAGCAAAAACCTGCTCACTGATGTGCAGTTTGGTTTCAGCCAAGACCACTCGGCTCCAGACCTATTGTTCCAGGAAACGTTCATGGATGCATTCTATAAAATCATCTTCCTAATTACCTTTACTAATGTCATTGGTCTAGTCTATGTGAAGATAACATTTCCCCACAATTATTACATCGTTTTTATGACAAGCTCCAATTATTTCTTGCTTAATGTTTTGTAAACTACTGTAACAAGTGTTAGAGAGTCTATAAACAACTCACACCAGTGTTTTCTGACCATTGTTATTCTTTATCTTCACTCAGACTGATTATCCGCTGGACTTATGAGCTGACCTTCTTTCTTACTGCTGTTCTAATTCATCCTTTATATCAGGGCTATTCTTCTTCCTTTTCCATTGCACCTGTCTTTTATTTCTGCCGCTAGTTCATCCGTTTTATTATGAAAACTTCACCTATTCAGAGAAATAATCTATAATTGTATTGTTTTACTTCCATTCTTGACATTGACTTTATTCCCTGATGCACTATTAATGTTAAACTTGCTGACCCTTCCTATCCCACTCTGCAGTCTGTGGCCATGTCGCTAAATTGCTCCATTGTCTTGACATTTCTCTTTAGATTTCTAAGTCTCCATTCACCAGAACCCACCACCATCCTTTTTACTTTAAAGCCCTGCCCAGATCCCGACATTGATCCCAAATGGTTTAAATGAAACCCATACCAATGGAACCCATACCAATGGAACAGCTCCCTCTTTGCCCAGCAATGGTGTCAGTGCCCCATGAATCAAAACCCCTCCTTTACACACCACTCGTTGAGTCACACATTTATTTGTTTAATTTTCTTCACCCTGCACCAATTGGTGAATGGCTGAGATAACAATCTGAAATTAATACCTTTGAGGTTCTGCATTTTAATTTGGATTCTAAATCATCAAACTGTCTCAGCAGAACATCATTCCTATTTCTACATATGCCATTTGTACCAATGTGGATCATCATTACTGGATCCTCCCTCTCCCACTCCAAGTTCATCTTCAGTTGCAAGGAGGTGTCTTTCACCCTGGCACCGGGAAGGCACGCAACCTTTGGAACTCCAGGTCATAGCTGCAGATAAAAGTATCTATCCCCTGACTATACTGTCCCCTATCATTGCCACATTCTGTTTCCCTGCCCTAATTGAATGGCTTCCTGTACCATGGTGCTATGTTCAGTTTGTCCATCCAACCTGAAGTCCTTGTTTGTATCCACATCGGTAGCAAGAGCCCCATGCCTTTTGTCAAAGTCAAGGGCCAAGGCACCTCCATCATTAAATGCTGAATCTCCAGACCTGTTTGACTCACATTCACATCCTCTTTTCTGTGACCATTGATGAACTCCGAATTTAAAGTTAACCTAAGGGGTGTGACTGACTCCTGGGATAATGTATCTCGGTAACTCTCCCCCTCTCTGAGGGTGCACAATGTATGCAGCTGGAACTCCACCTCAACAACTCGGAGCCAAAGTTACTCGAGCTGCAGCCACTTATCACAGATCTGCTTGTCCAGTATCACAATGCTCTCCACAAGCTCCACATGTTGGAATGAGGTGAGGTGAGGTGCGAGTGACTGCCATGACATCCAGGCAGCATTTGACCAAGTACAGTATCCATGAGCCCCACTAAAACTGAAGTCAAAAATCTCTGCTGGTTTGAATCATACCCAGTGCAAAGGAAGATGGTTGTGGTTGTTGGAAGTGAATAATCTCAGCTCCAGCACATCGCTGCAGTAGTCCCTCAGAGTAGTGTCCTAGGTCCAACCATCTTCAGCTTCTTCATCAATAACATTCCTTCAATCTGAATGTCAGAAGTGGGGATGTTCGCTGATGATTGCACAGTGTTCTGCACCATTCACGACAACTCCCATACTGAAGCAGTCCGTGTTCAAATGCAGAAAGACCTGGACAATATCCAGGCTTGGGCTGATAAGTGGCAAGTGACATTCGTGCCACACAACTGCCAGGCAATGACCATCTCCAACAAGCTGGAATCTAACCATCTCCCCGATATTCCACGGCATTACGATCGCTGAATCCCCCACAAACAGCAGCCTGGGGGTTACCATTACCAGGAACAGAACTGGAGCAGCCGTATAAATACTATGGCGACAAGAGCAGGTCCGAGGATAGGAATCCTGCAGCGAGTAACTCACCACCTGACTCCACAAAGCCTGTCCACTATCTACAAGGCACAAGTCAGGAGTGTGATGGAATACTTGCCTGGATGGGTGCAGCTCCAACAACACTCAAGAAGCTCGACACCGTCTAGGACAAAGCACCCAAAGCAACCCGCTTGATTGGCTTCCCATCCACTAATATTCCCTCCCTCCACCACTAATGCACATTGGCAGCAGTGTGGACCAGCTACAAGATGTACTGCAGCAACGCACCAAGGCTCCTTAGATAGCACCTTCCAAACCGACGACCTCTATCACCTAGAAGGACAAGAGAACACCACCACCTGCAAGTTCCCCTCCAAGTCACACACCATCCTGACTTGGAACCATAGTGCTGTTCCTTAACTGTCACAGTGTCAAAATCCTGGAACTCTCTTCCTAATAGCACTATGGGCCTTCTCACCTCACATGGACAAAGCAGTGCAAGAAGGCATCTCACCAACACCTTCTCATGGGCAATTAGGGATGGGCAATAAATGCTGGGCTGGCCAGTGCCGCCCACATCCCATGAAACAAATGGGAAAAAATACAATCCTTTTGAAAATAAAAACAGATAACCATTGATTTTTGAATGTATGTGTGTGAATGGGGGGAGTTAGGTTAAAATAAGAAGTTATAACATCTTCAGACGTTGGTTTATCATAGTAATGTTTAAGATTCAGTTTTAATAAATAGTTAATTTGTTGCCGTCTAAATATATCTGGTTCGGTTTGTTTTATTCTGGCAGTTACTAGAGTGTTTAATTTGGCTGTTTTCCGTTTGGCTGGGAAAACTTTAATAATATTCTGCAACTTGTGGAGTGATGGGACTGAATTGACAGTGCATTGCACCCTCCTCAGTTGTAACGATATGATAAAAAGGATATAGAGGCTCTGGAGAGGGTACAGAGAAGATTTACAAGGATGATACCAGAAATGCATGGGTTTACATATCAGGAAAGGATGAACAGGCTGGCTCTCTTTTCTGTTGGAAAAAATGACACTGAGGGAATAACTGACTTTAAATGGATGAAAGGTTTTGTTAGAGTGTATATAGAGAGTATATTTACACTTCTGGAGAGCAGCAGCACTAGAGGCCATCAACATCAGATTAGCACCAAGAGATCCAATAGGAAATGAGAATAAATGTCCTTCCCCAAAGAGTGGTGAGAATGTGGAACTCACGACCACAGGGAGAGTTGAATAGTATAGTATCGATGCATTTAAGGGAAATCTGGACAAACATATTAGGGTGAAGGAAATTCGGGTTACAATGATAGATGTGGCTATGAGTGAGGCAGCTCTGGCGAACAAAAAGGTAGCAACGGGGAGCCTCAGCCCTTGCACTTTTCCAAAAGGTTCAATGATGTTGCAGTTTGTGTGGACAAGAGCAGGGACTGCAGGGAGGATGAACAAACTGACCAAAGCAATATGGTGCAGGGGGCCATTCTAGTGGGGGGATTAAAAATGAATGTAGTTGTAGCAGGGGGAAGTATAGTTAGGGGGTTAGGCACTGTTCTCTGCAACTGTGGGTTGTGTTGCCTGTTGGTGCCAGGGTTAAGGACATCTTCTCAGGACTGGAGAGGAAGTTGGAGTGGGAGGGGAAGGATCCAGTTGTCGTAGTCCATGTGGGTACCATCGACATAGGATGAAGAACGAGGTTCTGCTGAGGGAGTGTGAGCACCTGGAGGCAAAACTTATATTAAAAAAAAGAACAGCAATGGTAATGATCTCTGGATTACTACCTGAGCCACAGGCAAATTGGCATCGGGTATACAAGATTAGAGAGTTAAATGTTTGGCTATTTGATCGGTGTGGGAGAAATGGGTTTCTGTTTATGGGGCTCTGTGCCAGCTCTGGGGAAAGAGGAAGCTTTACCATTGGGACGGCCTTTACCTGAATCGTGCTGGGACAGCGTCCTGGCTAATCACATAACTAGGGTTGTAGACAGGGATTTAAGTGGTTGGAGGCGGGGAGGGCACAGAGGGTTCATGTGAGGGGATATTTGTTAAGTTAAGAATAAGAACAAAGCAATAATGCAAGGCAGTGACACAGGAAATTCTGACTAGAGTGGGACAGGAAGAGACAGATTGTAGAAACATAAGAGTGCAAATGCAAATGGTGCCAGTGTAGGGAAAACTGTTAAAAAGACAGAATGAAAGGCTCTGTGTGAAAGCACACAGCATTCAGAACAAGATGGATAAATTGATAGCATAAACAGAAATAAGTGAGTACGATGTGCTAGTCATAACAGAGATATGGCTGAAAGGTGACCAAGGCTGGGAACTGACTATTAAAGGGTATTTGACCTTTCAGAAGGATAAGAAGAAAGGAAAAGGAAGTGGGGTAGCTCTGTTAATGAAGGATGAAATCGGAAGAGTTGTGAAGAATGATTTTGGCTTGGAAAATCAACATGTAGAATCATACTGCACCGAAACAGGCCCTTTGGCCCACTGAGTCTCTGCCAACCGTCAACCACCCATTTATACTAATCCTACTTTAATCCCATTTTCCCTCTCACACCCCCACCCTTCCCGAATTCTCCTACCACCTACCTACACTGGAAGCAATTTTTACAATGGCCAATTTACCTATCAACCCGCAAGTCTTTGGCATGTGGGAGGAAACCAGAGCACTCAGAGGAAACCCGCACAGTTACTGGCAGAACTTGCGAACTCTACACAAGCAGTACCCAGCACTGAACTCGGGTCGCTGGAGTTGTGAGGTTCTGGTGCTTACCACTACACTGTCCATAGGTGTGTCAGTCTTGATTATTGTGCTCAGGCCCTGGAGTGGGACTTGAACACAGAACTTTGCGACTGAGAGGCAAGAGTACTACCAACTGAGCCACAGCATTTTGGAACAGTTTGGATAAGAGATAGGAAAGAAGTTATTGGTGGGAGTAGTTGATAGGCTCTCTAATCGTAGCTACACTGTAGGACCGAGAATAAATCGAGAAATAATGGGAGCTTGTAAGAAAAGTACTGCAATAATCGTGGGAGGTTGTAATCTTCTTATCAATTGGATACATCAAATTGGCAAAGGTAGCCAGCGGGATCATTTCATAGAATGCAATTGGGACAGTTTCTTCGAACAATATGTTCTGGAACCAATCAGGGACCATTTTAGACCAGGTAATGTGTGATGAGTCAGGATTAATTAATGCTCTCATAGGTAAGAGTGATCATAACAGGATGGAAATTTATATTCAGTTTGAGGGTGAGAAATTAGAGTCTGAAACTAATGTCTTAAATGTAAAACAAAGGAATTACAAGGGTATGAAAACAGAGATGGCAAAAGTGAACTGGGAAAATAAGTTAAAATGCAAAATGGTAGAGAATCAGTGTCAAACATTTCAGGTGATAGTTCATAACTCTCACCACAGATGTCTTCTTTGGCCTCCTTGTCTCGAGATACAATGGGTAAGCATCTAGAGGTGGTTAGTGGTTTGGTGGTGCAGCGCCTGGAGTGGCTATAAAGGCCAATTCTAGAGTGATAGACTCTTCCACAGGCGCTGCAGGTAAAATTGGTTGTCGGGGCTTTTACACAGTTGGCTGTCTCCTTTCACTTCTGTCTTTTTTCCTGCCAACTTAGCCTCTTCGACTTGCCACTCTTTAGCCCGACCTTTATCGCTGTCCACCAGCTCTGGCGATCACTGGCAACTGACACCCACGACTTGTGGTCAATGTCACATGACTTCATGTCGCATTTGCGGAGATATGGATGGCCAGTAGGTCTGATACCAGTGACGAGCTCGCTGTACAATGTGTCCTTGGGGATCCTGCCATCTTCCATGCGGCTCACATGGCCAAGCCATCTCAAGCGCCGCTGGCTCAGTGGGGTGTATATGCTGGGGATGTTGGCCGCATCAAGGACTGTGTTGGAGATATGGTCCTGCCACCTGACGCCAAGAATTCTCCGGAGGCAGCGAAGATGGAATGAGTTGAGACTTCAATCCTGCCTGACATACATTGCCCAGGCCTCGCTGCCATAGAGCAAGGTACTGAGGACACAGGCTTGATACACTCGGACATTTGTGTTCCGTGTCAGTGTGCCATTTTCCCACACTCTCTTGGCCAGTCTGAACATAGCAGCGGACACCTTTCCCGTGCGCTTGTTGATTGCTGCATCGAGAGACAGGTTACTGGTGATAGTTGAGCCGAGGTAGGTGAACGTTTGAACCACTTTCAGAGCGTGGTCGCCGATATTGATGGATGGAGCATTTCTGACGTCCTGTCCCATGATGTTCATTTTCTTGAGGCTGATGGTTAGGCCAAATTCGTTGCAGGCAGCCGCAAACCTGTCGATGAGACTCTGCAGACACTCTTCAGTGTGAGATGTTAATGCAGCATCGTCAGCACAGAGGAGTTCCCTGATGGGGACTTTCCGTACTTTGGTCTTCGCTCGAAGACGGGCAAGGTTGAACAACCTGCCACAGATGTTCTCCACTGAGAAAGAAACGTTCTGAGAGAAGGATGTAACATCCGAGGCGAAACAAGGAAGTTAAGATGGTATAACATTGAAAGAAAATGTGTAAAATGCTGCGAATATAGGTGGTATGTCAGAAGACTAGGAAAACATTAGAAACCAACAAAGAAAGGCTAAAACGAAGGATAAATTCGACTATGAGAGGTTTTAATTCCTAATCCGCAGTAATGAGAATCCTTTACTTGGATCAGATCAGTTAATCACACCGATAACATCAGAGTAAATGTTCCAGAGTCTTCCATCAGGGAAAGGTGCCTTGACCCCTCTAAACAATCAGACAGTTTACCTTCATTCTCCTCTGATTCCATTTCCCAAAGTGGATCTAAAGATTCACAAACATGGTGACTGCACGCTCATTTCTGGTTCCCTTTGATTTTTCTCATTCCCAACTGGCAATATTTCCCAAATCTCATCGCAATCCTTCACATTGCAGAATGTCCAGGGATAAGGAAATTCAGTGATGTGGAGAGACTATAGAAACTGGGATTGTTCTCCTGACAGGATAGAAACTGAAGTAGACATTTAATGGAGTGTTGAATATTATGGGGTGGAGGTGGTTTGATAGAGCTGATAGGGAGAAACTGTTTCCACTGACAAGAAGCTCAGTAACCAGAGGAAACAGATTTAAGATAATTGTTAAAAATGAAGTTGGGAGGGGTGCGTGTGGTGGAGGTGATGAGGTTGTATTGCTCAGCAAGTTGTTACAATCTGGAATACACTCTCTGAAAGTGTGGTGGAAGCAGATTTTATAGTAACTTTCAGAAGTATATTTAAAAATAAACAGGGCAGTGGGAGTAATTAGATACCTCCATCAAAGAACCAGCACAGGCTCGATGGGTCCAATGGCCTCCCTGTGTGCTGGATGGTTCTTTGTTTGACAGCAGCTCCTACCTGAGGGAAGTGTTTTCCCACCTCTCCCATGTTTCTATCATTGTCTGAACAGCAGTAACCTTGGCCAGGACACTGGAAGTGTAACTGGAGAAAGCCATTCGAACTCAATGGGATTTTCAACAATAATCGAGGCAGTATGCAGAATTTCAATGAAGATAAACACAGTCTAAAACATGTATTTAACAAGGATAAAATCTGATGTCCTATAGGGAAGAATGACTGCCGTCCTTACCCAGTCTGGAGGAAATGTCATTCCAGACCCACAGTTTAATCTTTACTGCTCTCTGAAATGACCTCGCAAGGCAATCATACTGTGGATTCTGGAAATGTGAAATCAAAACAGAAAATGCTGGAAATACTCAGCAGGTTTAGCAGCATCTGTGGAGAGAAACAGAGTTAACGTTTCAGTTCTGTGACCATTTATCAGAATGGATGAAAAGAATAGATCTGATGAAAGGTCACAACCTGAAATATTAACTCTGTTTCTCCCCACAGATGCTGCCAGACCTGCTGAGTATTTTCAGCACTTTGTGTTTTTATCATCTGAAGTCACTCAGTTGTATCAAACCGTTACACAATGGATAATACCAATAAAACAGGACCAATCACCCAGTATTGACCTGGGCACTGAATACAATGACGACACACTTTGCCCGGTGGACCCTGCAAAATTTTCATCACTAACATCTGGGGAATTGTTCCAAAATTTGGAAAGTTGTCCCATAGACTTGTCAAGAAACGTGATGGGATAGCTGGTCAGATGGTCAGTTCCGCTCTGTTATAAATATGTTTCTGTGTCTGTGTATGCTATTTCTCATTGTATTTGTGTGTGACTGTGTTATGTGTAAATGTATTGTTACGTAATTTAAAAGTAGCTTGTTGCGAAATAAACACATCCAAAATACACTTTGAATGAAGACAGATGAATCCCAAATAAATCAATAAATTTTACCAACAACATGTAAATAAATATGTCAACAGCAGGATAATGAAACACTGTTACCTGTAAACAAATCAGAAGAGCAGCTGTCGAGAACAAATTTGCAGGGCTACGGGAAGTGTGAATATCTGCATTGCTGTTTCAAAGGGCCAGCACAGACACAGTGGGCCGAATGGCCTGTTTGTATGATTTATAATTTGGTATCCACTATGGATAGACTCAATGATATACAGGTTTATGAAGATATTGTTGCAGTGTTCCCTGTTTATCGAGAGCTGAGATTTCTGTGTTTTCACAATACAGACCAGGTTCAATTTCTCATCAGAAAATTGAATTAGCCAACAGAGTTGTTATGTTGTGTAAGTTTATTTCAGTATTTCAGTCGAATACTTCTTGCAGCTCATGTGAAGAGGGGCAGAGAAGTGATAAGCGTCCCTTTGCATAGACATGCATACTGTCATAGCAAAGCACCTTGGATGGGCAGAAAACTGACAAGCCTTTTGGTTGTCACTCTGTGAATGTTGGTGTGCACGTGTGTGTGTGAGTGTATGTGCGTGTGTGTGTGCATGTTTGTGTGTGTGTGTGTGTGTGTGTGTGAGTGTCTGTGTGCGTGAGTGTGTGTGTGTGTTTGTGAGTGCGTGTGTGTTTGTGAGTGCGTGTGTGTGAGTGTATGTGTGTGTGTGAATGTATGTGTGTGTGTGAGTGTCTGGGTGTGTGAGTGTGTGTGTGTTTGTGAGTGTGTGTGTTTGTGTGTGTTTGTGTGTGTGTGAGTGTGTGTGTGTGTTTGTGTGTCTGTGTGAGTGTGTGTGTGTTCGTGAGTGTGTGTGTGTGTTTGTGTGTCTGTGTGAGTGTGTGTGTGTTTGTGAGTGTGTGTGTGTTTGTGTGTGTGATTGTGTGTGTGATTGTTTGTGTGTGTGTGTGTGTGTCTGTGTGTGTGTGTGTGTGTGTGTGTGTGTGTGTGTGTGTTCGTGTGTGTGCATGTGCTTTACCTTCTGGCAGGAGATAAAGTCAAGTCTGCTGAAGTGTCAAGGAAGGAGAAAAGATAACAACCCAGCTCACTTTCCAGCAATTCTATTAAAGACCATGTGAAGTCCACTGTGTATATTCTTCTCATCTTCTGTCGCTGAGACGGGCTTGCTAGAGATGCTCCTCAGCGCTGCCTGAAGAGAACTTTTTTCAGTGAATATAGGTGGCCTGCCTGCATGTACTCAGAGGTTGGACTGTTTGACAGATTTGGTGCAACGTGTCTCATCTGTTTTCTTCAGGGGTGGGCAAGTGATCTGCCTGGTGATTTTTTTTTGCCTGTAACAGAGCTCTGATCCAAAAATACTTTTTTAAATTTATTTTTCAGTTAACTGGTGTACATATATGTCTGTGTGCGTGAGTGTGAGATGCTAAGGTAAAAAAAGGGCCTTTAAAATTCAATATTGGCACTTCAAAAATTTTAATCTGTGTGTGTGTTTTATGTCATTACTAGTTTAGAATTATTTTCTAATAACCTGATAATTTTGTTGTTCAATAAAGAAACCCGGTTAATGTTTTCAATTCTGGGAAAAATAGTTACATCATGGTCCATATGAGTAAGTTGCAATACTTGAAATAATACTTAGTGACCTGTGCAGAAGTGGGACTGAATTCACAGTGCTCTCCTCCCTTCTCGGTCACAACATCCAGTCCTGACCCTGTAACACTCAGCAGCTGCTCACCCAGATCCCACTCTCATCAACACTGAACATTGTTACCGAAACCCTTCGGATACTGTTTACACAACGAGAAAAAGTTCAAAGTTCATTGTAGCTGGATGCAAAGTTAATTTATTTAGACATCACTCAGAAATCACGTTAGACATTCCTACAATCGGTAGCGTAAATTGTCGCTGTCAGAAACGTTTTCACTTGGTTGAATAATTTTAGTATGAGGAATGTTTCAGCATCATAAACCAGTGGAATGTGCTGACTGAGCTGTGTCTTCATCACTTCTGGACAGTCAGACAGTTCACCCTTCATTCTGCTCTGATTCACTTTCCCAAAGAGGATCAATAGATTCTCAAATCTGGGACGGGATATTCTTATTTTGATTTTTTATCTCCTGACCATGTGCTCCAAACATCGGGTCAACCTTGTGTCCTGTCCCAGTCTCAGTTTTAGATGAAGGGTCACTGACCTGAAACGTTAACTCTGATTCTCTCTCCACAGATGTAACCGGACCTGCTGAGTATTTCCAGCATTTCTTGCTTTTAGTACCCACTCTTATCATCACTTTGTACGTTCCACTGAACCGTGTATTTAATGGTTCACCCTGTAAAGGTAGAAATATCTATATTTCATCCCCTGGTTGAATATTTCTGGTCTTTGCGTTCTTGTCTGACCATTCTTTGCATATGTTTTGTCAGTCAACCTATTTGAAAGGACTAAAACCTGTAGACTCATTCGGTGAATCTCTAGCTGCAAATAAAGACAATCTAGCCCTTTCTCCCAATCATGCAGATATTTGTGACAGTGTGATCTGATCATTGTTTTGAGAGTTTGATAGTACGTCTCTAAAGCCCCCTGTGTCTGTGGGTGATATGCTGAAGATTTTAACTCTCTGATACTCAAATTGTTCAGAACGTCTTGAAAAGTTTTTGACATGAAATTAGAACCTTGATACGCTTCATCTTCAAGTAGTAATCCATACCTCGTAATGAATTGGGTTAACTTCTCTACTACAACTTTATCAGTAATTGTCCTCAAATGAATGGCCACTGGAAATCAAGCAGCCATATCAATGATAGTAAGTATATATTGATGTCCTGTTTTTTTTTTGGCAAGCCACAGTCTACCAATACTCTACTTAATGGTTCCTTAATATTCTTTGGCCTCCTTGTCTCGAGAGACAATGTGTAAGCTCCTGGAGGTGGTCAGTGGCTTGTGAAGCAGCACCTGGAGTGGCTATAATTCTAGAATGACAGACTCTTCCACAGGTGCTGCAGGTAAAATTGGTTGTCGGGGCTGTGACACAGTTGGCTCTCTCCTTGCGCTTCTGACTTTTTTCCTGCCAACTGCTAAGTCTCTTCGACTCGCCACGGTTTAGCTCCGCCTTTATGGTTGCCCACCACTCTGGCGATCGCTGGCAACTGACTCCCACGACTTGTGATCAATGTCACAGGTCTTCATGTCGCGTTTGCAGACGAGTTAAAAGCAGAGACAAAGACGGCCGGTGGGTCTGTTACCAGTGTCGAGCCCGCTGTACAATGTGTCTTTGGGAATCCTGCCATCTTCCATGCGGCTCACATGGCCAAGCCATCTCAGGCACCGCTGGCTTAGTAGGGTGTATATGCTGGGGATGTTGGCCGCCTTGAGGACTTTAGTGTTGGAGATACGGTCCTGCCACCTGATGCCAAGGATCCTCCGGAGGCAGCGAAGATGGAATGAATTGAGACGTCGCTCTTGGCTGACGTACATTGTCCAGGTCTCGCTGCCATAGAGCAAGGTACTGAGGGCACAGGCTTGATGCACTTGGACATTTGTGTTCCGTGTCAGTGCGCCATTTTCCCACACTGTCTTGGCCAGTCTGGACATAGCAGTGGAAGCCTTTCCCATGCGCTTGTTGATTTCTGCCTCGAGAGACAGGTTACTGGTGATAGTTGAGCCTAGGTAGGTGAACTCTTGAACCACTTCAAGTGTGGTCACTGATATTTATGGATGGGGCATTTGCGATGTCCTGTCCCATGATGTTCGTTTTCTTGAGGCTGATGGTTAGGCCAAATTCGGTGCAGGCAGCCGCAAACCTGTCGATGAGACTCTGCAGACACTCTTCAGTGTGAGATGTTAATGCAGCATCATCAGCAAAGAGGAGTTCCCTGATGAGGACTTTCTGTACTTTGGTCTTCGCTCTTAGACGGGCAAGGTTGAACAACCTGCCACCTGATCTTGCGTGGAGGAAAATTCCTTCTTCAGAGGACTTGAATGCATGTGAGAGCAGCAGGGAGAAGAAAATCCCAAAGAGTGTAGGTGTGAGAACACAGCCCTGTTTCACGCCACTCAGGATAGGAAAGAGGTCTGATGAGGCGCCGCTATGCTGAATTGTGCCTTTCATATTGTAATGGAATGAGGTGATGATACTCAGCAGCTTTGGTGGGCATCCAATCTTTTCTAGTAGTCTGAAGAGACCACGTCTGCTGACAAGGTCAAAGGCTTTAGTGAGAGCAACGAAGAGTGGCATCTGTTGTTCACGGCATTTCTCCTGTAGCTGTCGAAGTGAGAACAGCATGTCAATGGTGGATCTCTCTGCTCGAAAGCCACGCTGTGTCTCAGGATAGACACGCTCAGCCAGCTTCTGTAGCCTGTTTAAAGCGACTCGAGCAAAGACTTTCCCCACTATGCTGAGCAGGGAGATTCCACGGTAGTTGCAGTTAGCGTGGTCTCCCTTGTTCTTAGAGAGCGTGATGATATTGGCATCGCGCATGTCCTGTGGCACTGCTCCCTCTTCCCAGCACAGGCAAAGCAGTTCGTGCAGTGCTGAAAGTATATCAGGCTTGGCACTCTTGTTGATTTCAGGAGTAATGCCATCCTTCCCAGGGGCATTTCTGCTGGCTAGAGAATCAATGGCATCACTGAGTTCCGATTTTGTTGGCTTTACGTCCAGCTATGGGAATTAGTTGTGCTGGTTTTATGGTAGGTTGCGGTTTTCCCACCATTTTGTATGAATGGCATGGCCTACAAAATTGCCGCACGTTCTTTGTAAGGCTTGGCCAGTAATAATGTTGACTTATACGTGAGTTTATCTTCTGAATCCGCCTATGTCCTGCTAGAGGACAGCCATGTGATAACCTTAATAATTTCTGATGATACTTAAGTGGTACCATTATCTGTCGAATAACTGTCCAGTGTTCATCTGCAGGTCTGTGATGCGGTCGCCATTTCCTCCTCAGAACACCATGCTCAACATAATAGCCTTCTGGAACTCCTTTTGCGTCAGTTTCTGTCAGAGCCGACAGTGCTATTCTATGTAACTGTGGATCAGCTTGTTGTGCTGCAATTACAGAAGATTTATTAAACAGCTCACCTGGATTATCCAAATCACCAAATACATTTTTCAGATACTCGGCTATCTGTTTGTGATGAAAATTTAACCTCAGACAATGGAACCTCTTTAGCCATTACTCAGGTAACTACCCATATAGGAAATATTCCCGGAATTTGTTTCTGTAATTCTTCTGTTTCTTTAACTTCACTTGTTTTATCTGTAATTATAGGAGAAACGTATACTTTTGATCCAGCCAAATCATTTCCTAAGAGTAGGTCAATTCCCTCTACTGGCAAACTATCGACAACTCCTACAGTTACCATCCCAGATATTAGGTCACATTTTAGGTGCACTCTGTGTAAAGGTACGGGGATATCCTCCCCACAAATTCCATTAATTAAAACTTTAGTGTTCAGCGCGCTCTCTGGTGGAAATGTTTAACGTTTCCCCAGCAAAATGGTTTGGGTAGCTCCTGTATCCCTCGGTATAATGATAGGTTTTTCTATCTTCCTTAAAAGATATGGAGTTACTTTTCCCTTTGACAAGAATTCATTATAACTTTCAGGTATCTTATCCTTACTTACGACACTTACTTCTCGTTTTTGTGTCTGGTTTTAAAGCTACCATTACAGCTACAACCTGGTCTGCTGTACTCTCAGAGTCAGAGTCGCTTTCTCTGCAGTAGTATTGTGTATCTCAACAAGTCCCATGGGTTTACCTCGTAACTTCCAGCATTCTGACCGAAGATGTCCTACCTTGTGGCAATGATAATACTTCGGCTTGCTGTCCTCATTTCTACCCTCAGCACATTCCTTTCTGGCCTGAGAAGGTGATCCTGGGGCATTCCCTTGTCCTTGGATACTTGCCTTCCTTTCACTCTCCAACTTCCTGTCCTTCTCGGGTTTATGGGGGTGATGGATAAAAGGTTTTGGCTTATTCACAAGCTCAAAATCATCAGCAACTTCTGCTACTTTCCTGGCTTTTAAAACTTTCATGTTATTTACATGAGTGCACACTACTGCAGGGTTTCAATTTTCAAACTCTTTAATTGGATTCAGTTCTCTCAGGTTCTCATACGTGGGTTCCATCCTGAATGTCCGTATCCAGCGATCAAATTAATTTCCTTCACCCGCTCAAATTCTACATATGTCTGCCCAGCCAATCACCATTAGTTCCAAAACTTCTGACGGTAAGATTTCGGGACTAACTCATAGGCAACAAGAATGGCCTTTTTTGCTATCTCATAATCTGCAGAAACTTCTTCAGGAAGCATGGCAAAAATATCATGAGCTCTGCTCATCAACCTGCTTTACACAAGCACTGGCCAGCTTTCCTTTGGCCATTTCATTTGTTTGGCTACTTCTTCAAAAGATATGAAAACATGCCTCGCCATCTCTTTCTGTAAACTTCAGGACAGCTTGTATACATTTAAACAGCTTCCCATTGGGTCCTGGGCTGGATTCAGATTCTTCCTGACTGGAATTTATCCTGGATTCAATAACACTCCTTTGTCTTCATTCCATTTTTTAAATTCGATTCCCTTGCTCCTTTTTCACTTTCTCTCTGAAATTCAAATCAAGTCTTTCCGATGCTATTTCTTTTCATTTTTTTCTTTTTTTCCTTGTCAAGTTTTCTTAATTCTTTTTATTTGTCTTGCTCAATAGTTTTTTTTCGTTTATAACTGTATTCTAGTCAATATCACCACATCACTCCCTGACTGACTATCTGCTAGTTCTTCTTCTTCCTACAAGTTCAATTGCTGGATGATTACATCAAATATCTCTACTTTTGTGGCACCTGATTTTAACTCTAACCCCAATTTTGAGGCGAGTTCTATCAATTTAACCTTGGTTAAAGTTTTCAAGAATCTGAGGGAGACATTTTCAATTCCCAGAAGCTCTGCTGCATCGGCTAATGCCATTCCAATACTGTACCCTACACCCTTGCACAAGAAACCTGGTTCCTTGTTTTTCATTTCAAATTTCCCCTTGTAATTCATGTAATTAGCATAGAAACATAGAAAATAGGAGCAGGAGTAGGCCATTCGGCCCTTCGAGCCTGCTCCACTATTCATTATGATCATGGCTGATCATCCAACTCAGTCGTCTGTTCCCGCTTTTGCCCCATATCAATTGATCCCTTTTGGACCCAAGAACTATATGTTGCTCCTTCTTGAAAACATGCAAGATTTTGGCCTCAACAGCTTTCTGTGGTAGAGAATTCCACAGACTCACCACTCTCTGGGTGAAGAAGGTTCTCCTCATCTCAGTCCTGACAGGTTTACCCCGTATCCTTAGACTATGACCCCTGGTTCTGGACTCCCCCACCATCGGAAACATCCTTTCTGCATCTACCCTTTCAATTTCTGTTGGAATCTTATAGGTTTCTATGAGATTTCCCCCTCACTCTTCTTACCTCCAGTGAATATAATGCTAACTGACTCAATCTCTCCTCATATGTCAGTCCCACTATCCCAGGAATCAGTCTGGTAAACCTTCGCTGCACTCCTTCTATAGCAAGAACATCCTTCCTCAGATAAGGAGACCAAAACTGCACACAATATTCCAGGTGTGGCCTCAGCACGGCCCTGTATAATTGCAGCAAGGCATCCCTGCTTCTGTACTTGAATCCTCTCGCTATGAAGGCCAACATAGCATTTGCCCTTTTTTACCACCTGTTGCACCTACATGCTTACCTTCCGCGACTGGCGTTCGTGAACACCCAGGTCTCGCTGCATATTCCCCTCTCACAATTTATAGCTTTTCAGATGATAATGTGCCTTCCTGTTTTTGCTACCAATGTGGATAACCTCACATTTATCCGCATTATACTGCAGCTGCCATGCATTAGCCCACTCACTCCACTTGTCCAAATCACCCTGAAGCCTCTCTGCAACCTCCTCACAACTCATCCTCCCATCCTTTTTTGTGTCATCTGCAAATTTGGAGATATTACATTCAGTTCCCCATCTAAATCATCAATGTATATTGTGAATAGCTGGGGTCCTTGCACCAATCCCTGGGGTACCTCACTAATCACTGCCTGCCATTCGGAAAAAGACCCATTTATCCCTATTCTTTGTTTCCTGTCTGCCAACCAATTTTCTATCCATCACATTACACTACCCCCAATCCCATGCACTTTAATTTTACATGCTAATTTATTATGTGGGACTTTGTCGAAAGCCTTCTGAAAGTCCAAATAAACCACATCCACTGGCTCCCACTCATCAACTCTACTAATTACATCCTCGAAAAATTCTACTAGATTTGTCAAGCATGATTTCTCTTTCGTAAATCCATGCTAACTGTGCCCGATTCTACCACTGTGCTGTTAGTGCTGTGCTATAAAATCTTTGATAATGGACTCCAGACTTTTCCCACTACCGACGTCAGGCTGCCTGGTCTATAATTCCCTGCTTTCTCTCTACCTCCCTTTTTAAGTAGTGGGGTTACATTCGCTACCCTCAACTCTGTCGGAACTGTTCCAGAGTCTATAGAATCTTGGAAGATGATCACCAATACATCCACTATTTCTCGGGCCACTTCCTTAATTACTCTGGGATGCATACCATCAGGCCCTGGGGATTTATTGGCCTTCAATCCCATCAATTACCCCAACACCATTTCTCCACTCATACTGATTTCTTTCTGTTCCTTTCTCTCACTAAACCCTGTGTTCCCCAACATTTCTGGTATGATATTTGTGTCCTCCTTTGTGAAGACAGAAGCAAAGTATGCATTTAGTTGGTCAGCCATTTTTTTATTATCCATAATATATTCCCTGTTTCTTACTGTAAGGGACCTGCATTTGTCTTCACCAATCTTTTTCTCTTCACCTCCAAAGAACAAAGAACAGTACAGCACAGGAACAGGCCATTCGGCCCTCCAAGCCTGCGCCGATCTTGATGCTTGCCTAAACTAAAACCTTCTGCACTTCCGGCGATCGTGTCCCACTATTCCCATCCTATTCATGTATTTGTCAAGATGCCTCTTAAACGACGCGATCGTACCTGCTTCCACCACCTTCTCCGGCAGCAAGTTCCAGGCACTCACCACCCTCTGTGTAAAGAACTTGCCTCGCACATCCACTGTAAACTTTGTGCCTCTCACCTTAAACCTATGTCACCAGGCAACTGACTCTTGCACCCTGGGAAAAAGCTTCTGACGATCAACTCTGTCCATGCCGCTTGTAACTTTGTAAACCTTTATCATGTCGCCACTCCACCTCTGTCGTTCCAGTGATAACAATCCGAGTTTATCCAACCTCTCTTCATAGCTAATACCCTCAAGACCAGGCAACATCCTGGTAAACCGCTTCTGTACCCTCTCCAAAGCCTCCACATCTTTCTGGTAGTGTGGCGACCAGAATTGCACGCAATATTCGAAGTGTGGCCTAACTAAAGTTCTGTACAGCTGCAGCATGACTTCCCAATTTTTATATTCTCTGCCCCAACCAATGAAGGCAAGCATGCTGTATGCCTTCTTGACTACCTTATCCACCTGCGTTGCCACTTTCAGTGACCTGTGCGCCTACATGCCCATATCTCTCTGCCTGTCAATACTCCTAAGGTTCTGCCATTTACTGTATACTTCCCACCTGCATGAGACCTTCCAAAATGCATTACCTCATATTTGTCCGGATTAAACTCCATCTGCCATTTCTCCGCCCAAGTCTCCAACCGATCTATATCCTGCTGTATCCTCTGATAACCCTCATCACTATCCGCAACTCCACCAACCTTTGTGTCATACCGATAGAAACTTTTACAGCCAGTTTTTATGTTCCCTGCAAGTTTGCTTTTTTACTCTATATTGCCCTTCCTAATCAATCCCTTGATTCTCCTTTCTAAACTGCGCCCAATCCTCCGGTCTGTTGCTTTTCCTGGCAAAT
Source organism: Heterodontus francisci (assembly GCF_036365525.1). Taxonomy (NCBI): domain Eukaryota; kingdom Metazoa; phylum Chordata; class Chondrichthyes; order Heterodontiformes; family Heterodontidae; genus Heterodontus; species Heterodontus francisci. Next base: position 130,717,700 of record NC_090379.1, read on the forward strand.
CTATATGCCTCTTCCTTGGATCTAATGATATCTCTAATTTCCCTTGCAAGCCATGGTTTGGCTACCTTTCCCGTTTTACTTTTGCACTGATTTAACATGAATGGCAAATGAACCAAAGAACATGAGGAAAAAATATTTTTTGATGCAGCTGGTAGTTGGATCTGGAAAGCACTGTCTGAGAGTGTGTTGGAGGGATATTCAATCGTGGCATTGAAATGGGAATTAGATAATTATCTGAATATAAAGAATTGCGGGAAATATAGGGAAAAGGTGGGGAAGTGGGATGAGTTGTGTTGCTCTTGTACAGTCCAGCATAGACACGATCAATGTCCTCCTGTGATTCGATGGTTCTTTGCTTCAATGTTAAATTTCCTCACGTCCAAGTGTAAACACCTCTGTTTCTACCTGATTCAACCCCCTCATAATGATAAAGAACTCTGTCTACTCTCAAACTTAACTTTTGGAGAGAAAGTAGTCCCATTCTGTCCAATCCTTCATTAAAGTTCTACCATCTTACTGACAATGCCATTCTTACAATTTTTTCACACTTCCTCCAGTATTTTTACAATCTTATCTTATGATGAAGACAAAAACTATGTGCGGTTCTCTAACCATAGTATATCTAAGACAACGCTGATTCTATGAAAACCTCTCATCGTGTTTAAAACCTTTATTAAACCTCCCCTCACACTACCCAACAATCCTAGTCTGTCCACAGAACAGAAGTCACCCATGTCTTATATAATTCTGCTAAATCTCTCAGACTTTAATATCGGTCCTAAAGTATGGTCCCAAACATTGCTTCAGCTGAGGCCTAACCAATTATTTATACAAGTTAAGCATCTCCTCATTGTTCAGTGTTGGAACCTGAAATAGACTCCTAAAAGGGGTGGGATAGTAAATATATGTAAATTACGCATTTACAGGACAAATGGGATTCAGTAGGGAAGTGGGATTAATTACATTAATTTTTCAAAGTCCCAGCATGGGCTGAAAAGTATCGCGCTGTGTTTTAAGATTTGATGAATCTAATGGTACCGGGGTTTTAAACCAAGGGCTACACAGGCAAAGTCGGCACTGTACCACTGAGTTACACCCACGGCTGGGTTAATATCATCGCACATGGACTTCATTGTGTCTCAGCAACAGGCAGCGACTCGGACATGAGGGTGTGTTCACAATATTCAGTGTTGGCGGCACTTCACAGGGCTCTTTAACCTTCCAAAATAAGGTGAGGCAAAAGACGATCCACTGGCTAAGAGTGGGGCAGGGACCTCATAAATAGTATAAGGCATTTACGATAGCAATTGTTCATCTGTACAGCGGAAGAAGCTCTACTTATACTTCACGGGTAGCAAACAAATAGACAAGCAGATCTCCCCCGTACTCTCTGTGTAATCATTGGATGTGAAATGGCTTTGCAGCATGGCAAGACTCCAGATAATAAATGGATTTGTCCAAATCTGATCTGGGCTGCACGGAGATAAACAAACAGAACATCCAAGGCTGGAATTCAAAAGTCCCACATGCTTCCCGGCGGAGCAGCAGGAGAAGGTAGCGACTCTTCGGTGGGTGAGTGAAGGCATCAGGAGCTGTGTTTTGAAAGTAAGTACTTACTGTTTTACTTACTGTTTTCCTTGTCTTTGAGTTTCTTTTGGCGCCGGAGGAACCGGAAGCTGGTCGGCAGCGAGGACTCCTGGGTAGGTATTTTCCTTAAAGGTGCGGAGCTGAGTAAACCCGAGCCACTACACATGTAGTGTCTCCCACCCATCCTCCTCCTCTAACCTAATAATAAGACCCTTTTTACCCTCCTCCTCTAACCAAAAAGGACTGAGCAGGTAAGCTATTTACTGTTTTTGTTAATATCTATAGTTGTACTTAACTAAGGGGTAATTGAATAAAAGAAATGGCAGCCAGTGTAGTGTATTGCTCCTCCTGCAGTATGTTCGAGGTGAGGGGAACCTCCGGTGACCCTGCCGACTTCACCTGCTGGAAGTGCATCCGTCTCCAGCTCCTATCAGACCGTGTTAGGGAATTGGAGCTGGAGCTGGATGAACTGAGGATCATTCGGGAAGCTGAGGGGTTGATAGATAGAAGCTACACGGAGGTCGTTACTCCACAAATCAAAGGCAGCTGGGTAACAGTTAGAGGTGGGAAGAGGTCAGTGCAGGGATCTCCTGTGGTCGTTCCCCTCAACAACAAGTATACAGTTTTAGATACTGTTGGGGGGGACGGCCTATCGGGGGCAGGCTGCAGTGACCGGGCCTCTGGCACGGGGTCCTGCACTGTGGCTCAGAAGGGAAGGAGGGAGAATGGGAGAGCACTAGTCATCGGGGACTCGATGGTGAGGAGTACGGACAGGCGGTTCTGTGGGCGCAGGCGAGACGCACGGATGGTTTGTTGCCTCCCTGGTGCCAGGGTCCGTGATGTTTGTGATCGCGTCTTCAGGATCCTTAAAGGGGAGGGGGAGCAGCCAGAGGTCGTGGTGCACATTGGCACCAACGACGTAGGAAGGAAGGGTGGCACAGATGTTAGAAGTGAGTTTAGGGAGTTAGGCTGGAAGCTGAAAGCTCGGACGGACAGAGTTGTTATCTCTGGTTTGTTGCCGGCGCCACGTGATAGTGAGGCTAGGAATAGGGAGAGAGCACAGCTGAACACGTGGCTGCAGGAATGGTGTAGGAGGGAGGGCTTCCAGTTCTTGGATAATTGGACTGCATTCTGGGGAAGATGGGACCTGTTCAAACAGGACGGGCTGCATCTGAACCAGAGGGGCACCAATATCCTGGGAGGGAGGTTTGCTAGTACTGTTCGGGAGGGTTTAAACTAGTTTGGGAGGGGGATGGGAACCGGACTTGTAATCCAGGGACCAGTGGGGCCACTCAGAAAGACAAAGAGTGTAGTGAGGTATTGGGGAAGGTAGCACTGTCGCAGAGGACAGATGGGCACGGAGAAGGGTTAAAGTGCGTATACTTCAACGCAAGAAGCATCAGGAATAAGGTGAGTGAATTGAAGGCGTGGATGGGCACTTGGGACTACGATGTTGTGGCCATCACTGAAACGTGGATAGGTGAGGGGGAGGAATGGTTTTTGGAGGTACCTGGTTATAGATGTTTTCATAAGATTAGGAATGGTGGTAAAAGAGGTGGGGGGGTGGCATTGTTAGTTAGAAATAGTGTAACAACTGCTGAAAGAATTTTCGAGGAGGATCTGCCGACTGAGGCACTGTGGGTTGAGGTCAGGAACAGGAAAGGAGCAGTCACCTTGATGGGAGTTTTCTATAGGCCCCCCAATAGCAGCAGGGAGGTGGAAGAGCAGATTGGGAAACAGATTTTGGAAAGGAGCAGAAGTCACAGGGTAGTAATTATGGGGGATTTCAACTTCCCAAATATTGATTGGCAACTCTTTAGATCGAATAGTTTGGATGGGGTAGTGTTTGTGCAGTATGTCCAGGAAGCTTTTCTGACTCAGTATGTAGATTGCCCGACCAGAGGGGAGGCAATATTGGATTTGGTACTAGGTAATGAACCAGGGCAAGTGATAGAGCTGTTGGTGGGCGAGCACTTTGGAGATAGTGATCACAATTCTGTAGCATTCACTGTGGTAATGGAGAGGGATAGGTATGTGCAACAGGGCAAGGTTTACAATTGGGGGAAGGGTAGATATGATGCTGTCAGGCAGGAACTGAGGAGCATAAGTTGGGAGCATATGCTGGCAGGGAAGGGCACGGTCGAAATGTGGAACTTTTTCAAGGAGCAGATAGTAGGGGCCATTGATAAGCATGTCCCTGTCAGACAGGGAAGGGATGGTCATGTGAGGGAACCGTGGTTGACAAGAGAGGTTGAGAGTCTTGTTAGGAAGAAGAAGGATGCGTATATAAAGTTGAGGAAAAAGGGCACAGGCATAGCTCTGGAGGGATACAAGATGGCCAGGAAGGATCTGAAGAAAGGGATTAGGAGAGCTAAGAGAGGGCATGAAAAATGCTTGGCGGGTAGGATAAAAGAAAACCCCAAGGCCTTTTACGCGTATGTCAGAAATATGAGGATGACTAGGGGGACCGTAGGTCCGGTCAAGGACAATAGCGGGAGACTGTGTGTTGAGCCGGAAGAGATAAGTGAGGTTTTGAATGAGTACTTCTCTTCGGTATTTACGAATGAGAAGGGGTGTATTACTGAAGAGGACGGTGTGAAACAGACTGGTAAGCTCGAGGAAGTGCTCGTTAGGAGGGAAGATGTGTTGGGGTTTTTGAATAACTTGAAGATAGACAAGTCTCCCGGGCCTGACGGGGTATATCCAAGGATGTTATGGGAAGCAAGGGATGAAATTGCAGAGCCGCTGGCAATGATCTTTTCATCTTCTCTGCTGACGGGGGTGGTACCAGGTGATTGGAGGGTGGCAAATGTTGTGCCCCTGTTCAAGAAAGGGAATAGGAACAACCCTGGGAATTACAGGCCAGTTAGTCTTACTTCGGTGGTAGGCAAGTTGATGGAAAAGGTGCTGAGGGATAGGATTTCTGAGCATCTGGAAAGACACTGCTTGATTCGGGACAGTCAGCACGGTTTTGTGAGGGGTAGGTCTTGCCTCACAAGCCTGATTGAATTCTTTGAGCAGGTGACCAAGCAAGTGGATGAGGGTAAACCAGTGGATGTGGTGTACATGGATTTTAGTAAGGCATTTGATAAGGTCCCCCATGGTAGACTTATGGAGAAAGTCAGGAGGCATGGGATAGTGGGGAATGTGGCCAGTTGGATTAAGAATTGGCTAACTGATAGAAGGCAGAGAGTGGTCTTAGATGGTAAATACTCAGCCTGGAGCCCAGTTACCAGTGGCGTGCCGCAGGGATCAGTTCTGGGTCCTCTCCTGTTTGTGATTTTTATTAACGACTTGGATGAGGAAGTCGAAGGGTGGGTCAGTAAATTTGCAGATGATACAAAGGTTGGTGGAGTTGTGGATACCGAGGAGGGCTATTGTCGTCTGCAAAGGGACTTGGATAGGTTGCAGTGCTGGGCTGAAAAGTGGCAGATGGAGTTTAACCCTGAAAAGTGTGAGGTCGTCCATTTTGGAAGGACAAACATGAATGCAAAATACTGGGTTAACGGTAGGGTTCTTGGGCATGTGGAGGAGCAGAGAGACCTTGGGGTCTATGTGCATAGATCATTGAAAGTTGCAACTCAAGTGGATAGGGCTGTGAAGAAGGCATATGGGGTGTTAGCGTTCATTAGCAGAGGGATTGAATTTAAGAGCCGTGAGGTGATGATGCAGCTGTACAGGACCTTGGTAAGGCCTCATTTGGAGTACTGTGTGCAGTTCTGGTCGCCTCATTTTAGGAAGGATGTGGAAGCCTTGGAGAGGGTGCAGAGGAGATTTACCAGGATGTTGCCTGGAATGGAGAATAAGTCTTACAAGGAAAGGCTGAACATTCTAGGCCTCTTCTCATTAGAAAGGAGAAGGATGAGGGGTGACATGATAGAGGTTTATAAGATGATCAGGGGAATAGATAGGGTAGACAGTCAGAAACTTTTTCCCCGGGTGGAGCAAAGCGTTACAAGGGGTCATAAATTTAAGGTGAAGGGTGGGAGATATAAGGGGGATGTCAGGGGAAGGTTCTTTACCCAGAGAGTGGTCGAGGCATGGAATGCCTTGCCCGGGGAAGTTGTTGAGTCAGAAACTTTAGGGACTTTCAAAAGGCTTTTGGATAGGTATATGGATAAAGGAGAATGATGGGGTATAGATTAAATTGTCCTTGACAGAGGACAAAGGATCGGCACAACATTGTGGGCCGAAGGGCCTGTTCTGTGCTGTATGTTCTATGTTCTATGTTCTATGCTTAACATTTTTAGGCTGTTATCACATGGAAGCCTTTCTCTATTCGCAATCCCAATATCTCTGTTAAAATTCTGGACAACTACCCAAGAATTAACATTTCATTCTCAGGCTATTCACTTAGCCTTAGAGCTCTGTCTGGACAGAATGTGATTGAATCAAATTTAACACCTACAACTAACACAAGGGCTACTGTAAATGACACTGTTCATCCACATCAACACCAGGGCTATTGTTCCAGGACTGTTCATCCACATCAATACCAGGGCTATTATTCCTGAGACTGTTCATCCACATCAACACCAGGGCTATTGTTCCTGAGACTGTTCATCCACATCAACACCAGGGCTATTGTTCCTGAGACTGTTCATCCACATCAACACCACGGCTATTGTTCCTGAGACTGTTCATCCACATCAACACCAGGGTTATTGTTTCTGAGACAGTTCATGGACATCAAGACCAGGGCTATATTTTCAGAGACTGTTCATCCACATCAACACCAGGGCTATTGTTCCTGAGACTGTTCATCCACATCAACACCAGGGCTATTGTTCCTGAGAATGTTCATCCACATTAACTCCAGGACTATTGTTCCTGAGTCTGTTCATCCACATCAACAGCAGGACTATTGTTCCTGAGACTGTTCATCCACATCAACACCAGTGTTATCGTTCCTGAGACTGTTCATCTACTTCAACACTAGGGCTATTGTACTTGAGACTGTTCATCCACATCAAAACCAGGGCTATTGTTCCTGAGACTGTTCATCCACATCAATACCAGGGCTATTGTTCCTGAGACTGTTCATCCACATCAACACCAGGGCTAATGTTCCCGAGAATGTTCATCCTCATCACCAACAGGACTATTGTTCCTGACACTGTTCATCCACATCAACGCCAGGACTATTGTTTCTGAACCTGTTCATCCAACTTAGAACAAGGACTATTTTTCCTGAGACTGTTCACCCTCATCAACACCAGGGCTATTGTTCCTGAGACTGTTCATCCACATCAACGCCAGGGCTATTGTTCCTGAGACTGTTCATCCACATCAACACCAGGGCTATTGTTCCTTATACTATTCATCCACATTAACACCAGGGTTATTATTCCTGAGACTGTTCTGCCGCATCAACACTTGAGATCGTAATAAAAGTAGTTGCAAAACAGTTTATGAAAAATATTTCTCGGAATTTGCATTTATTTTGTTTTCCATATTCTCTATTGTGTGCAGAAAATAGTTCATTACATCAGTTTATTCACTGGACTGTAACTAATATCCCTGAAAACATTCCCTGGTTGACTGCCCCCATGGAGGTTTCTCTGTCCTATTAATATCGGTTTGTGTGGAAAAGTTTCTGCATTTATGCTTCACAGAAGGAATGGGATACCCTGTAATTTATCAGGTCGAGCTCATTTACTACCCGATTCTTGCAGCCATCAGTATTCCTGGTAAGACAGTTAAATGACGCGGTGAAAGATGAATATCAATGTGTGACTCTTCATGTTATGTTTACCCTCTTTGATGGCATCAGTTAAGGAGCAAGTGATTGTCATGTTTTCTCAATGTGATTTATTAATTAAACTTATATTGCAGCTTGAATTTTCAGCACAGAAAATGCTAAAATATCAATTCCCTTTAATATCTGCAGTAGAAAATTTTCATAGAGTTTGCATGGACATCAGATCAGAAACAAATGAGCAATTTTAAATGTCTTGATGTTGTGAAGGGGATTACACGTTTAACTGAGAATTCTAGGAGTTATTGTATTTTTATTTTATTTCATGTTGACCTTTTATGTAACAGCAGAAGTTTCTCTTGTTTGCATGGATTTGAATTCAGCTTTGATTTTGTTTCTCAATGGAAGTGGAAGGGAACTCCTGGTGATTTCTGTTACTGGCGCATGAGCCACCCCTCGTGATTTTTCCATTCTTCACTTTGCTTGGTCAATATTTTAAAAGAACAGGAGAGTTCACTGTCAATGTTGTACAAGCATTAGCCTAACAGGGCAAGCATGCGCTTCCCATGTTGGACAGTCTGTATTGTAACAGGACGAGAGTGTGCTCTCCATGTTGCACAGACCGTAACCTAACAGTATACTCTCCAGAATAATAAAAACAAAATACCGCAGATGCTGGAAATCTGAAATAAAAAACATTAAGATCTGGAAATACTCAGCAGGTCTAGCAGCCTCTGTGGATACAGAAACAGAGTTAAAGTTTAGGGTCTGTGACATTTCATCAGAACCGGCAAAGGTTAGCAATGTGACAAGCTTTGATCAAGTGAAAATTGGGAGGGGAAAGAAGAACAAAAGGAAAAGTGTGTGATAGGGCAGAGGGCAAAAGAGATTAAATGACAAAGCTGTCATGGAACAAAGGCAAAGGAGTGCTCAGCAATATAGAAAGACAAAGTCTAGAGAGAGTGTTAATGGTAGAGAAATGAACAGATCTGTCCAAAAGTAAAAACCTGAAAAACAAGTGAAGACAGGCCCATGGTTAAAGATGGAATAAAGTAAAATAAAACAAATAAAATGGAAGAAAATGGAATGAAAAGACAGTCATGCTCTGAAATTGTTGAACCCATTGTTGAGTGCAGAAAGCTCAAGATGAGGTGCTGATCCTCGAGCTTGCGTTGATGTTCACTGCAACACTGCTGCAGACCAATGACATGGAACAGGGTGGTGAATTACAATAGCAAGCGACAGAACGCTCGGGGTAATGTTTCTGGACTGATTGGAGGTGTTCCGCAAATCAGCCACCGAACTCTGTTTGGTTTCCCCAGTGTAGAGGCAATCACATTGTGAACAGTGAATATTATATACTTGAATGAAAGAAGTACAAGTAAATTCCTGCTTCACCTGGAATGAGGCTTTGGACTCTTGGATAGTGAAGAGAGAAGAAATGAAAGCGGAAGTAGCACACACCCTGCGATTGCATGGGAAGATGCTGTGGGAAGGGGACGAGGTGTCACGGAGGAAATCGTCCCTTTGGAATACTGAGAGGGGAGGGGAGGGGAAGGGACGATGTGTTTGGTGGAGGTACCACACTGGAAGTGTTGGAAATGGCGGAGGATGACATTTGGATGTGAAGACTGGTCGTGTAGGAAGTGAGGGCAAGGGAAACCAGGTCACAGTTTTGGGAGGGAGGGGAAGGTTTAGGCAGAGTTACGGGAAATGGTTCAGACTTGGTTGAGGGTCTTCTCAACCACAGCTGAGGAAAAAGGAAGACATATCAGAAGCGTTGTTGTTGAAGGTAGTATCATCAGAACCCAACAGAGCGCAGCTGATGTGCAACTACTTGCCTTTGGAGACAGTCGTGTTTTGGGTCCCTGAATTCTCCAGAAAAAACGACAATACTTTTGGCTTTTACCACAGCATATGTTTCGCTCTCTGAGGGCCAGAACTTGTTTAACACTTTAATTTTCCCATACCTGCTTTTGCCACAGATTTCCCTGCTACAAATAAATAGTTCTTTAAATTAAACTTGCATTTAATTCAGATCTGAAAATCTTATATTTTCAGGCTGTCTTATTCAACTTTAAATGATTCTTCAAAAATGTTTGGGGACAGTGTTGAGGTAAATTTCATGTTTTCTGTTTCTTACAGTTAACTTGCTGGCGATTGTGATTTTGTCTCGAGGAAAGTGTAGTCTCTCCAAATGTATCACTCGCTATCTGGTTGCCATGGCAGTGGCGGATCTAATGGTGATTATCATCCATGTGATATTACACCGGATTAATATCATGTACTTTCCAATTAGTTTCCTGTTTCTAACTCCAGTGTGTAGGGTAAACCTTGTCGCATACACTGCAGCTTTAGAATGTTCTGTCTGGTTTACCGTCACCTTCACTTTTGATCGCTTTGTAACAATTTGCTGTCAGAAGCTGCAATCAAAATATAACACAGAGAAAACAGCGACTGTGGTTATCACCATCTTGTTTGTGGTGAGCTGTCTTGTAAATATTCCCTATTACTATGCAGTTGACCCTGTATTTATAATTGACAATGTACCTTGGTATTGTGTTGCTACTGCTGATTACCTCACTTCCCCCTTGTGGAGGACATACGAGTGTATCAACGGCATCATAACCCCTATCTTACCAATCCTTTTAATTCTGTTGTTTAATGCTTTGACCGTCAGACACATTCTAATGGCAAACAGAATCCGCAAGGGACTCCGGAGCAACATTCAGAATCAGAATGATCCAGAGGTGAAGAATCGGAGGAATTCCATGATTTTACTTTTCACTCTTTCGGCAAATTTCATACTGTTGTGGATGACGTTTGTTGTCCTTGTGATAGACCGGCCAGTGGAAAACGTTTACTATACAGACAAATATTACAGTAACCCGATATATATTGCCCAACAAGTTGGGTTGATGTTGCAGCTTCTCAGTTCCTGCACAAACACTTGTATCTATGAACTGACACAGAGGAAATTCAGAGAGGAGTTCAAGAATGGGGTGTAATATTTGTTTACACTGAATGGGAAATTGTGTCAATAACAATTAAAGAACATTGATCTGGGGCAGGGATTATAGGTTTACTAGACACTTGCTTTTATATTCATTGTGGGCAGGTGAATGACAATGAGAAGACTGATTATCTTTAACAATATTCTGGATGGTCGTTTATAATTACCAGATTATTATTGATGAATATTAATGTAGATAAACAAAATGATATAACATGAAATATCCCAATGTCAATTTCACTGCTGGATTTGTGGATTTACAGCAACTGTACTGTACACCATTAAAAGACATCAAATTAATTCCCCATAAGGAAGCAGTAACACTAAATGGTATACTCTGCTCATTAAGAACAAGCTTCGGTAATCATGCTCTGACAGTCATTACAATTGACCATTGGATCAATTCATGACAACAATTTTGTTTTTCAAGAACAAACTTACATGGTTCGAAAAGGCACAAATGCAGAAAAAAACCTTCAAAAAGATGCCAAGGTGGATTCAAATGTTAGAGAAACATCTAGTCTTTGTCGGTACATTGACTGTCTCTGTCACTCAGAGAATGTCCTGTTCTGGCCTCATATGTGCTGTCCTTAGTCCATGGGAGCGATTCTTGAGTGTTTCTGCTCCACAGCTGGTTCATGTTGGACCACATTAATCGGGCCTCACTGTTCGCTATGTGGTCATTTCTCCAGGGTCATCCTGGAATGCAATTATAGCCCCTGTGTCTCTTCTTCACTATCATCAAACATTATTGACCCCTCTCCCTTACATCCTCCTCCCTTACCTCAGTCATAAAGTCAGCAATGTCTTTGCCTCTCTCACGTTGAAAGCAACTGTTCACCTGCTCCTGTTGAAATCAGCCTGCGATTGTCCACCAAACCAATCCTTTCTACCCTGAAACAACTGCTTTCACCAATTGCTCTCCTATCTCCCCTCAATCTCTAAGCAAATGTGCCTAGTCCTTGAAGTCTCCTCCTGCAACCTTGAGCTTATTTCCACTCGAATAATAATCACTCCTGTTCCTGGTCCCCATATTAGTTGAGATTTGGCATGTGTCTCCATTCTCACCTTCTTTTCCATCCCTTTCAAAACAACTATTGTCATCCCTTCCTCAAACGTCAAGGCACATCCCCTCCATTCTTGAAAAAGTAATTACAATCCCATCTCACACTTCCCTTTCCTCTCCAAATCCCTTCAACATGTTGTTGTCTCCCAAATCCGTGCACATCCTTCCCACAGTATCATGTTTGTATCTCGTCAATCAGGTTTCCACCCCGACCTCAATATTCAAACGGCCCCAGAAAAGTGAAATCTTCTGTGACTGTTACTGTGGTGCACAATCCCTCCATAAGACCTCCTCAGTCTCCCTGTAATCTTTAATAAGGTTGACCACACAATTTGCCTTCAATGTCTCTGATCCATTAGCCTGATAACTGGTACTGTCCTTTTGTATTTCTGCTCTTATCTGCTATCCAAAAGTAACTTCAGGTTTTGTCTTGGAGCCTCCAAGGATCTACTCTAGCTCTCCAGCGGTTCTTTCCCATCTCCATGCTGCCCTTTGAATATATTATCAGAACACATAGGGTCAGCTTCCACATGCACACTGACGGCACATATTTCTACCTCTCCATTACACAACTCACCCCTGACAATGCCACTGAGTTTCAGATTGCTTGAATGACGTTTAGTATTTATAAGTCACAGTTTTCTCCAGTTATACATTGGGAGGACGGAGCCACCATCTTCAAGTCCACAGCACAAACTCTGCACATTCCACTTTCTACTACTGCTCCTTGGCCTTTGGCTTAGTTGGACACATAATGTCTGCAACCTTGGCTTCCCATTCAACCCCACAATGAGTTTCAGGAACTCATATTCTCCAATCACAAAGACCACCTAATTCCATAACATCAAATTCCTCCATTCACTCCATCGTCGAAGTGCTGTTGAAACTCTCATTCATGCTCCTGTCATCTCGAAACTCACATCCTTTCCTATCCAAGCTCCTCTCTATGCCTGGCATATTCTTGTTGAACTACATTAGGTCCTCGGCCTCCAAAATCCTGAATTTAAAGTTCTGATCCTCTCTTTTGCTCAAACACCCATGTTTATGCTCTGTCCCTTGGCTCGGCCATGCCTGGTGATGACTTCAACAATCAAATCAATTCGGGATCGAAATGGCAATCAGATCTAAACATTTATCTTCATTTGTGCCACTAGTTCATCCATGTTAAGATGAAATCTTCACGTATTCTGAGAAAGAGGCTTTAATTTTATTGTTTTACTATTATTGTATGGAGAGACCTTATTCCCTGGTGCACTGTTACCGTTATCCTCTCTGTCCGTTCCTGTCCTACTCTGCTGTCTGTAGTTAAATCGCTGCACTGCTCTGTTGCCTGGAATTTTCCCTATCGTTTTCGCAATCTCTCTTCACCTGAAACCTCCCCTACCCTTTTAATTCAAAGCCTTACCCAGATCCCGAGGATCACCAGGAACCTGATCCCAGACTGGTCAATTGGAGAGTGGCCCAGTTAATAATCAGTGATTATTACGTTTGAGTTTCTGCATTTTAATTGGTACCCGAAATACCCAAACACACTCAGCAGAACATCATTCCTGTTACTTTCTATGTTGTTTCTTGCCATGTGGACCCTGACAACTGGATCCTTCCCCTCCCAATCCTAGTTCATCTCCAGATGTGAGGTGACATTCACCCTGACACTGGGCAGACACTCAACTTTTGGAACTAGAGGTCAGAGCTGCAGATAAAAGTATCTATCCCCTGAATATAGTGTCACCTATCATTGCCACATCCTGTTTCACTGCCCCACTTGAATAGCTTCCTATACCATGGTGCTGTGGTCAGTTTGCCCATCCTGTCCTTGTTCTCCTTCGTACAGATAGCAAGTACCTCATGCCTGTTGGTCAAATTCAAGGGCCAAGGATGCTCTATCATTAAATGCTGGATCTCCAGACCTGTCTGACTCACGTACTCATCCTTCTTTCCCTGACCATTCACTAACTCCGAATTTCAACTTAACCTAAGGGGTGTGACTACCTCCTGCAAGGTTGAGTCTAGGTAATTCTGCCCCTCTCTGAGGGTGCACAGTGCATGCAGCTCAGACTGCAATAAAACAACTCCGAGACCAAGTTACTGGAGCTGCAGACATTTATCTCAGATCTGCTTGTCCAGCAGCATAATCCTCTCTGCAAGCTCCCACATGTTCCAGTTAAGGCACTTCATCTGTTCTGCCATGTCTGTTTAATGTTCTTTATGAGCCTTCATTTCGAAGATACGCTCCATTGTGTTGTGCAGCACTACCACCGTGCGAAATGGGATAGAATTAGAACAGATCTAGCAATACAAAATTGGGAATCCCTGAGTTTCTGTGGGCCATCAGCAGCAGCAGAATTGTACTTCACCACAATCTGTAACATCAAGGCCTGGCATATTCCATATTCTACTGTTACCATCAAGACACGAGACCAACCCTGGTTCAGTGAGGATTGCAGGAGGGCATGCCAGGGTCATACATAGAAACAGAGAGAATAGGAACAAGAGTAGGCCATTCGGCCCTTCGAGCCTGATCTGCTATTCATTAGGATCATGGCTGAATTAGAATTAGAATTAGAATATTACAGCGCAGTACAGGCCCTTCGGCCCTCGATGTTGCGCCGATCATCTGACCTACACTATTCCATTTACATCCATATGTCTATCCAATGACCACTTAAATGCCCTTAAAGTTGGCGAGTCTACTACTGTTGCAGGCAGGGCGTTCCACGCCCCTACTACTCTCTGCGTAAAGAAACTACCTCTGACATCTGTCCTATATCTTTCACCCCTCAACTTAAAGCTATGTCCCCTCGTGTTTGCCATCCTCATCCGAGGAAAAAGACTCTCACTATCCACCCTATCTAACCCTCTGATTATCTTGTATGTCTCTATTAAGTCACCTCTCCTCCTCCTTCTCTCTAACGAAAACAACCCCAAGTCCCTCAGCCTTTCCTCGTAAGACCTTCCTTCCATACCAGGCAACATCCTAGTAAATCTCCTCTGCACCCTTTCCAAAGCTTCGACATCCTTCCTATAATGCGGTGACCAGAACTGCACGCAATACTCCAGGTGCGGCCTCACCAGAGTTTTGTACAGCTGCATCATGACCCCGTGGCTCTGAAACTCGATCCCCCTACTAATAAAGGCTAACACACCATATGCCTTCTTAACAGCCCTATTAACCTGGGTAGCAACTTTCAGGGATTTATGTACCTGGATACCAAGATCTCTCTGCTCATCTACACTACCAAGAATCTTCCCATTAGCCCAGTACTCTGCATTGCTGTTACTCCTTCCAAAGTGAATCACCTCACACTTCTCCGCATTAAACTCCATTTGCCATCTCTCAGCCCAGCTCTGCAGCCTATCTATGTCCCTCTGTACCCTACAACACCCTTCGACACTATCCACAACTCCACCGACCTTCGTGTCATCCGCAAATTTACTAACCCACCCTTCTACACCCTCATCCAGGTCGTTTATAAAAATGACAAACAGCAGTGGCCCCAAAACAGAACCTTGCGGTACACCACTAGTAACTAAACTCCAGGATGAACATTTGCCATCAACCACCACCCTCTGTCTTTTTTCAGCGAGCCAATTTCTGATCCAAAGCTCTAAATCACCTTCAACCCCATACTTGCGTATTTTCTGCAATAGCCTACCGTGGGGAACCTTATCAAACGCCTTACTGAAATCCATATACACCACATCCACGGCTTTACCCTCATCCACCTGTTTGGTCACCTTCTCGAAAAACTCAATAAGGTTTGTGAGGCACGACCTACCTTTCACAAAACCGTGCTGACTATCGCAAATGAACTTATTCTTTTCAAGATGATTATAAATCCTGTCTCTTATAACCTTTTCCAACATTTTACCCACAACCGAAGTAAGGCTCACAGGTCTATAATTACCAGGGCTGTCTCTACTCCCCTTCTTGAACAAGGGGACAACATTTGCTATCCTCCAGTCCTCCGGCACTACTCCTGTCGACAGTGACGACTTAAAGATCAACAACAACGGCTCTGCAATCTCCTCCCTGGCTTCCCAGAGAATCCTAGGATAAATCCCATCTGGCCCAGGGGACTTATCTATTTTCACTCTTTCCAAAATTGCTAACACCTCCTCCTTGTGAATCTCAATCCCATCTAGCCTAGTAGGCTGTATCTCAGTAATCTCCTCGGCAACATTTTCTTTCTCTACTGTAAATACTGACGAAAAATATTCATTTAACGCTTCCCCTATCTCCTCTGATTCCGCACACAACTTCCCACTACTATCCTTGATTGGCCCTGTTCTAACTCTTATCATTCGTTTATTCCTGATATACCTATAGAAAGCCTTAGGGTTTTCTTTGATCCTATCCGCCAATGACTTCTCGTGTCCTCTCCTTGCTCTTCTTAGCCCTCCCTTTAGATCCTTCCTGGCTAGCTTGTAACTCTCAAGCGCCCTAACTGAGCCTTCACGTCTCATCCTAACATAAGCCGCCCTCTTCCTCTTGACAAGCGCTTCAACTTCTTGAGTAAACCACGGCTCCCTTGCTCGACAACTTCCTCCCTGCCTGACAGGTACATACTTATCAAGGACACGCATTAGCTGCTCCTTGAATAAGCTCCACATTTCATTTGTGCCCATCCCCTGCAGTTTCCTTCCCCATCCTACACATCCTAAATCTTGCCTAATCGCGTCATAATTTCCTTTCCCCCAGCTATAATTCTTGCCCTGCGGTATATACCTGTCCCTGCCCATCGCTAAGGTAAACCTAACCGAATTGTGATCACTATCGCCAAAGTGCTCACCTACATCTAAATCGAACACCTGGCCGGGTTCATTACCCAGTACCAAATCCAATGTGGCATCGCCCCTGGTTGGCCTGTCCACATACTGTGTCAGAAAACCCTCCTGCACACACTGGACAAAAACAGACCCATCTAAAGTACTCAAAGTGGCTGATCATCCAACTCTGTAACCTGTTCCCTCTTTCCCCCCATATCCTTTCATCCCTTTTGCCCCAAGAGCTATATCTAACTCTTTCTTGAAAACATACAATGTTTTGGCCTCAACTGCTTTCTGTGGTAGTGAATTCCACAGGCTCACCACTCTCTGGGTGAAGACATTTCTCCTTATCGCAGTCCTGAAAGGTTTACCCCGTATCCTTAGACAATGATCCCTGGTTCTGGACTCCCACAGCATTGGGAACATCCTACCTGAATCTATCCTGTCAAGTCCTGTTAGAATTTTGCAGGTTTCTCTGAGATCCCCCCTCACTCTTCTGAACTCCAGCGTATATAATACTAACCGACTAAATCTCTCCTCAGTCATCAGTCCTGCCATCACAAAAATTAGTCTGGTAAACCTTTGCTGCACTCCCTCAATAGCAAAAACATCTTTCCTCAGATAAGGAGACCAAAACTGCACACAATATTCCAGGTGTGGCCTCACCAAGGCCCTGGATAATTTCAGCAAGACAACCCTGCTCTTGTACTCGAATCCTCTTGCTATGAAGGCCAACATACCATTCGCCCTTTTTGCCACATGTTGCACCTGCATGCTTACCTTCAGTGACTGGTGTAGGAGAACACCCAGGTCCCGTTGCATATTCCCCTCTCTCAGTTTATAGCCGTTCAGATAATAATCTGCCTTCCTGTTTTTGCTACCAAAGTGGATAACCTCATATTTATCCACATTATACTGCATCAGCCATGCATTTTCCCACTCTCTCACCTTGTACAAATCACCCTGAAGTCTCTCTTCATCCTCCTCACATCTCACCCTCACACCCAGTTTTGTGTCATCTGCAAATTTGGAGATGTTGCATTTAGTTCCCTCATCTAAATCATTAATATATATATTGTGAATCTGGTCAAAATGAGGTGTCAGCCTGGTGAAGCTACAACACAGGGCTACTTGCCTGCCAAACTGCGTAATCAGCTTGCGATAGACAGAGCTAAGCCACCCCATAACAAACGGATCAGATCTAAGCTCTGCAGTCCTGCCTCATTGAGCCGTGAATGGTGGTGGACAATGAAACAACTGGAGGAGGTGGCTTCACAAAGATCCCCATTCTCAATGATGGGGAGCCCAGCACATCAGTACAAAAGATAAGGCTGAAGCATTTGCAACAATCTTCAGCCAGAAGTGCCAAGTTGATGATCCTTCTTGGCCTCCTTCTGAAGTCCCCAGCATCACAGATGCCAGACTTCAGTCACTTCGATTCATCCCGTGTGATATCAAGAAACGACTGAAGGCACTGGATACCGCAAAGGCTATGGGTCCTGACAACATTCCGGCAATAGTACTGAAGACCTGTGTGCCAGAACTAGCCGCGCCCCCAGCCAAGCTGTTCCAGTACAGCGACAACACTGGCATCTACCCTGCAATGTGGAAAACTGCCCAGGTATGTCCTGTACACAAAAAGCAGGACAGGAACAACCCAAACAATTTCCACCCCATCAGTTTACTCTTAATCTTCAGTAAAGTGATGGAAGGTGTCATCGACTATCAAGCGACACTTGCTTCGCACAAACCTGCTCAGTGACGCTCAGTTTGGGTTCTACCAGGGCCACACAGCTCCTGACCTCATTACAGCCTTGGTTCAAGCATGAAAAAAAGAGCTGAATTCAAGAGGTGAGGTTAGAATGACTGCCCCTTGACACCAAGGCAGTATTTGACCGAGTATGGCAACAAGGAGCCCTGGCAAAACTGAAGTCAATGGAAATCGGGGGGGAAACTCTCCACTGGTTGGAGTCATACCGAGAACAAAGGAAAATGGTTGTGGTTGTTGGAGGTAAATCATCTCAGCTCCAGGACATCACTGCAGGAGTTCCTCAGGGTAGTGTCCTAGGCCTAACCATCTTCAGCTGCTTCATCAATGAGCTTCCTTCAATCATAAGGTCAGAAATGAGGATGTTCGCTGATGATTGAACAATGTTCAGCACCATTTACAACTCCTCAGATACTGAAGCAGTCCGTGTAGAATTGCAGTAAGACCTGGACAATATCCAGGCTTGGGCTGATAAGTGGCAAGTAACATTTGCAACACACAGATGCCAGGCAATGACCATCAACAACAAGAGAGAATCTAACAATCTCTCCATGACATTCAATGGCATTACATTCGCTGAATCCTCCACTATCAACATTCTCGGGGTTACCATTTACCGGAATCTGAACTGGAGTAGCCATATAAATACCGTGCTTACAAGAACAGGTCAGAAGCTCGGAATCCTGCGTTGAGTAACTCACCTCCTGACTCTCCAAAGCCTGTCCACAATCTACAAGGCATAATCAGGAGTCTGTTGGAATACTCGCTGCTTGCCTGGATGGAAGCACCTCCAACAACAAACAAGAAACTAGACACTGTACAGGACAAAGCAGATCGCTTGATTGGCATCCCATCCACAACTTTCACTCCCTGAACCACCGATGCACAGTGGCAGCAGTGTGTACCATGTGTATCTTGAACTGCTGCAGTCCGCCTGGTGCAGGTGCACCCACAGTGCTGTCAAATAGGGAGAGCTTGCAACAGTAATCCCGGCAGACATAACAGTGCAAGTAGAGTCCATAACTTGAATTAATTCAACGATGCAATAAAGCCAACAGAGAACAGGTCTAGAAGCAGAATTCCTTATGACTGAACTTTTGGTGGCTGCTTATAATCTTGAGGAGCAAACAATAGGTTAGACAAAAAAAGGGAGTGGGATAATTGGAGCGAGTTTGGAATTTATTCTGAGTTGCCAGATAATGTGAAACAAACTTTGTGACAAAGGTTGTTTTGTGTTGAACAACTTGCAAATTTACCTTATAAGGCGAAAGCTTGGGGTTTTGAAGAATAACTGCGTGATACAGATATTTGAGTGGACACTGAAAATTCGAAAAGTACTCTTAAAACACTTTCAGATATTTTGGCCACATAGTCTTGGAGTATAGGTAAATTGACATAACTGCTCTATCTCTGCACGGCAATATTTATCAGAAGTGTTTCTGAAACTATGCAAAGAGGCAGCAGATGCAGGCTAAAAACCTTTTAGACTGAACAAATGTGTCTATGGCCTGAATGGATTTGGTATTTTCCAGTGAGATGTGTTCAACCTAAAAGCAAATCCTGCAATTTTTCATTGGATTCATAAAGGGAAACTTTTAGGAATCATCATGAAACATGTTATGATTTCTTTTGGGGTGGTACTGTGAAATTTGTGAAATAGGTTATTTTTGAAAACAGAGTCGTGTTGTCTAAGCTTTTCGTCTTGCACTCATCAGGACAATCCGCAAGAATAACCAATGTAAGGGAAAACAAAAACTTATTCTGCATGAGAAGACCGTGCAGATCGGTTGGCAAGGCAACTCTTGTTGGTAGCGGCGTTGCCATGGAGAATGCACAAGTTTATGGTGACTGGCAGTTAACTTCCAAGATGTGTTTGAAATTTAAACCAGGCACCTTGACCCTAATTGGTCAAGGCATTGCCCTGAGGAATGAACCACTGAGTGGCTCTCACTTATTTTGTTCAGCGGAAACAGGTACAATGTTTGTATATATTATTTCCGTCTGCAAGTAACAGGGCCCTGTGTATTAATATATGTAGCTTCCAGTACGCGCACATGCTCCACACTGCGAGCCCTACTGACAATCTTAAATTGGTTTTTAGCGTTAATCTTAGCCCATTGTGGATTATTTAGCATATGTTGTCCAATCGCGGAATCACAAGTAATGTTGGATCCTGTGCTTTGAGTTTTGCAAGCATGGGCTGGTTGAGTTTGACCTGTACCTTATCTGTTGTGAACAGTGGAAGGAACATGTTGCTTGATGTGATCTGCCAGTCTTTGGGACGTACGGCCTATATACCTAGCATCACACTGGCATTGAAATTCATATATCATATTATTCATTTGTGTGATAAGCAGGATGTTTTTGGCTTGACGGCAGCATCCGGTTGGTGGCGAACATCACACATGTTGCAACAGCAAAGTCGCAGCATGAAAGAGCTAGCTTTACCTGTTGCTCAAAGATTTGGGATATGTTACCCTTCCAGCGTAATCTGAGGTAGACTGGGCAATTTTCTGGGCAGAAAAATAATAATCTTAGGCTGATTCATAAGTTTACACAATATATCGTGAGACATGATCTTGATCAGGGTAACCATTTTCATGCAGGATGTCTTTGATTCGCCCTATTTCAGCAACAAGCTTGCATGGTGAGCAAATGACTCAGCCCGACTTCAGCCAAATCAACACCATGACTATTGTTCCTGAGACTGTTCATCCACATCAACACCCGGGCTATTGTTCCTGAGACTGTTCATCAACATCAACACCAGGACTATTGCTCCTGAGACTGGTAATCCACAGCAACACCTGAGATCATAACAAAATAATTTGTACATCACATTTTGAAGAAATTTATAAGGAATATAAAATTATTTTGTTTTCTATATCATTTATTGATGATATTTTATGACACACAACTAAAAACGGTTCGTCAAATCATTTTCTTCAGTAGACTGTAACTAATCTCCCTGCTCACATTCCCTAGATGACTGTCCCCATGGAGGTTGATCTGTACTATTACTAAGGGCTCCTCTGAAGAAGTCTCTTCATTTGTGTTTAGCACAATAAATAGGATACACAGTATCCTACCGGATCGAGCTCATTTACCAGATCGAGCTCATTTACTACCCAATTCTTGCAGCCGTCAGTATTCCTGATAAGACAGTGAATTAAGACAGTGATATTTCAATATCAATATTGACACCTCATGTTACATTTTCCCTGTTTTCTGCCATCAGTTAAATGTCAAGCGATTGTCTTGTTTTCTTAATGTGATTTCTCAATTAGAATTCGAATACTTCTTGAATGTTTTGCACAGACAGCGTTTAAACAGAAATCCCTTAATCTTTACAATAGAACCTCTTCCCTAGATTCTGCACGGACTGATCAGAAATGTTTTAGCAATTTTCAATGTGCTGATGTGGTTAAGTGTGTTACACGTGTACCATGGGGAATCTAGGAGATATTGTATTGTAAATCTATTTCATGTTAACAGATGGAGTTACTGCAGAGGTTTCTGTTGTTGGTATGGATTTGAATTCATTTTCAATGGCGTTTCTGAGTGTAAGTGGAAGGAATGGACATGTTACTGACACATGACCCATTCCACCAGAGATTTCCATTCTGCACTTTGCCAGCCAATGCTTAAAAAGAGGGAGAGAGTGCACTCTCCATGCTGCACAGATCATAATGCAACAGGATTGGTGCGAGGTCACATGTTGTACAGAAATCCCAAGTGAGGAAAGAGTGCACTCTCCATGTTGCATAGAATATACCCGGAAAGGCAAGAGAGCACTCTCCATGTGGTACAAACTGCAACACAACAGGGTGAGGGTGCACTCTCTTTGTTGCGCAGATTATAATCCAACAGGATGAGAGTGCACTCTTCATGTTGTACAAACAGCAACACAACAGGGTGAGATTGCACAACCTATGTTGCATAGACCATAACCCAACAGGGTGAGAGTGAACTCTCCATATTGTACAGATGACAACCAACAGGGTGAGAGTGCACTTTCTATGTTGCAGAGACAAGAACACAACAGAGTGAGAGTGCACACTCCATGTAAAACAGATGACAACCAAACAGGGTGAGAGTGCACACTCCATGTTGTACAGAATATAACCCAACAGGGTGATAGTGCACACTCCATGTTGTACAGACTACAACCCAACAGGGTGAGAGTGCACTCTCCATGTTATACAGATGTAGAACCCAGCAGGGTGAGAGTGCACTCTCCATGTTGTACAGATGATAACCCAACTGGTTGAGAGTGCACACACCATGTTGTACAGAATATAACCCAACAGGGTGAGAGTGCACTCTCCATGTAATACAGACAATAATCCAACAGGCTGAGT
The DNA here is from genome assembly GCF_036365525.1 of Heterodontus francisci. NCBI lineage: Eukaryota > Metazoa > Chordata > Chondrichthyes > Heterodontiformes > Heterodontidae > Heterodontus > Heterodontus francisci. The sequence continues at coordinate 130,739,963 of NC_090379.1, forward strand.
GTGCACTCTCCATGCTACACAGACTATATTCCAAAAGGGTGAGAGTGCACTCTCCATGTTATACACACTATAAAACAACAATGTGAGAGTGCACTCTTCATGTTAAACAGACTATAATCCAACAGGGTGAGAGTGCACTCTTCATGTAATACAGACTATAACCCAACAGGGTGAAAGTGCACTCTTAATGTTATGCAGACTATAATCCAACAGGAAGAGTGTGCACTCTCCATGTTATGCAGACTATACCCAACAGGGTGAGAGTGCACTCTTCATGTTATACAGACTATAACTCAACAGGGTGAGAGTGCACTCTCCATGTTATAAAGACTATAATCCAACAGGGTGAGAGTGCACTCTCCATGCTATACAGAATATAACACAACAGGGTGAGAGTGCACTCTTCATGTTATACAGACTATAACCCAACAGGGTGAGAGTGCACTCTCCATGCTATACAGAATATAACACAACAGGGTGAGAGTGCACTCTTCATGTTATACAGACTATAACCCAACAGGGTGAGAGTGCACTCTCCCTGTTATAAAGACTATAATCCAACAGGGTGAGAGTGCACTCTCCATGCTATACAGACTATAACCCAACAGGGTGAGAGTGCACACTCCATGCTATACATACTATAACCCAACAGTGTGAGATTGCACTCTTCATGTTGTACAGACAGGAACCCAACAGGGTGAGAGAGCACTCTCCATGTTATACAGACTATATTCCAACAGGTTGAGAGTGCACTCTCCATGCTGCACAGAATATAACCCAACAGGGTGAGAGTGCAATCTTCATATTACACAGACAATAACCCAGCAGCGTGACAGTGCACTCTCCATATTGTACAGATGAGAACCCAACAGGGTGAGAGTGCACTTTCCATGTTGTACAGACTCTTACCCAACAGGGTGAGAGTGCACTCTCCATTTTGTGCAGATGGGGACCCAACAAGGTGAGTGTGCACTCTCCATGTTGTACAGACTAAAAACCAATAGGGTGAGAGTGCACGCTCTCCATGTTGTGCAGACTAAAACCCAACAGAGTGAGAGTGCACTCTTCATGTTATACGGACCATAACCCAACAGAGGGAGCGTGCACTCTTCATGTTATACAGACCATAACCCAACAGGCAGAGTGTGAACTCTCCATGCTACACAGACTATATTCCAACAGGGTGAGAGTGCACTGTTCATGTTATACAGACTATAACAAAAGAGGGTGAGAGTGCACTCTTCATGTTATACAGTCTATAATCCAACAGGGTGAGAGTGCACTCTTCATGCTATGCAGACTATAGCCCAACAGGGTGAGAGAGCACTCTTAATGTTATACAGACGATAATCCAACAGTCAGAGTGTGCACTCTCCATGTTATACAGAATATACCCAACAGGGTGAGTGTGCACTCTCCATGTTGTACAGACTAAAAACCAATAGGGTGAGAGTGCACGCTCTCCATCTTGTGCAGACTAAAACCCAACAGGGTGAGAGTGCACTCTTCATCTTATACAGACCATAACCCAACAGAGGGAGCGTGCACTCTTCATGTTATACAGACCATAACCCAACAGCCTGAGTGTGAACTCTCCATGCTACACAGACTATATTCCAACAGGGTGAGAGTGCACTCTCCATGTCATACAGACTATAACAAAACAGGGTGAGAGGGCACTCTTCATGTTACACAGTCTATAATCCAACAGGGTGAGAGTGCACTCTTCATGCTATGCAGACTATAGCCCAACAGGGTGAGAGAGCACTCTTAATGTTATACAGACTATAACCCAACAGGTTGAGAGTGCACTCTCCATGTTATACAGAATATACCCAACAGGGTGAGAGTGCACTCTTCATGTTATACAGACCATAACACAACAGGGTGAGAGTGCACTCTCCATGTTATACAGACTATAACCCAACAGGTTGAGAGTGCACTCTTCATGTTGTACAGAACATGCCCCAACAGGGTGAGAGTGCACTCTTCATGTTATACAGACCGTAGCCCAACAGGGTGAGAGTGCACTCTCCATGTAGTACAGACTATAACCCATCAGGGTGAGAGTGCACTCTTCATGTTATGCAGACCATAACCCAACAGGGTGAGAGAGCACTCTCCATGTTATACAGACTACAACCGAACAGGGTGAGAGTGCACTCTCCATGTTGTACATACTATAACCCAACAGCGTGAGGGTGCACACTCCATGTTGTACAGAACATACACCAACAGGGTGAGAGTGCACTCTCCATGTTATACAGACCATAACCCAACAGGGTGAGAGTGCACTCTCCATTTTGTACAGATGTGAACACAACAGGTTTAGTGTGCACTCTCCATGTTGTACAGACTATAAACCCAAAGGGTGAGAGTGCACTCTCTATGTTGTACAGACTATAACCCAATAGGGTGAGAGTGCACTTTCCATGTTGCACAGACTATAACCCAACAGGGTGAGAGTGCACTCTTCATGTCATACAGACCATAACCCAACAGGGCGAGAGTGCACTCTCCATGTTATACAGACTATAACTCAATAGGGTGAGAGTGCACTCTCCATGCTATACAGACTATAACCCAACAGGGTGAGAGTGCACTCTTCATGTTATACAGACTATAACCCAACAGGGTGAGAGTGCACTCTCAATGTTATCATGACTATAATACAACAGGGTGAGAGTGCACTCTCCATGCTATACAGACTATAGCCCAACAGGGTGAGAGTGCACTCTCCATGCAATAGAGACTATAACCCAACAGTGTGAGAGTGCACTCTCCATGCCATGCAGACTATAACCCAACAGTGTGAGAGTGCACTCTTCATGTTATACAGACCAGAACCCAACAGGGTGAGAGAGCACTCTCCATGTTATACAGACTATACCCAACAGGGTGAGAGTGCACTCTTCATGTTATACAGACCATAACTCAACAGGGTGAGAGTGCACTCTTCATGTTATACAGACTATAACTCAACAGGGTGAGAGTGCACTCTCCATGTTATACAAACTATAACCCAAAAGGATGAGAGTGCACTCTTCATGTTATACAGACCATAACCCAACAGGGTGACAGTGCACTCTCCATGTTGCACAGACTATAACCCATCAGGGTGAGTGTGCACTCTTCATGTTATGCCGACCATAACCCAACAGGGTGAGAGAGCACTCTCCATGTTATACAGACTATATTCCAACAGGGTGAGAGTGCACTCTCCATGTTGTACATACTATAACCCAACAGGGTGAGGGTGCACTCTGCATGTTGTACAGAACATACACCAACAGGGTGAGAGTGCACTCTCCATGTTATACAGACCATAACACAACAGGGTGAGAGTGCACTCTCCATTTTGTACAGATGGGAACTCAACAGGGTTAGCGTGCACTCTCCATGTTGTACAGACTATAAACCCAAAGGGTGAGAATGCACTCTCTATGTTGTACAGACTATAACCCAATAGGGTGAGAGTGCGCGCCCCTTCTTGTACAGACGATAACCCAACAGGGTGAGAGTGCACTCTTCATGTTATAGAGACCATATCCCAACAGGGCGAGAGTGCACTCTCCATGTTGAACAGACTAGAACACAACAGGGTGAGAATGCACTCTCCATCCTATACAGACTATAACCCAACAGGGTGAGAGTGCACTCTCCATGCTATGCAGACTACAACACAACAGGGTGAGAGTGCACTTTCCATGTTGTACATACTGTAACCCATCAAGGTGAGAGTGCACACTTCATGTTATGCAGACCATAACCCAACAGGGTGAGAATGCCCTCTCCATGTTATGCAGATAAGATTCCAGCAGGGTGAGAGTGCACTCTCCATGCTATGCAGACTACAACACAACAGGGTGAGAGTGCACTTTCCATGTTGTACATACTGTTACCCATCAAGGTGAGAGTGCACTCTCCATGTTATACAGACCATAACCCAACAGTGTGACAGTGCACTCTCCATGTTGCACAGACTATAACCCATCAGGGTGAGTGTGCACTCTTCATGTTATGCCGACCATAACCCAACAGGGTGAGAGTGCACTCTCCATGCTATACAGACTATAATCCAACAGGGTGAGAGTGCACTCTCCATGTTGTACAGATAAGAACCCAACAGGGTGAGAGTGCACTCTCCATGTTGTACAGACTAAAATCCAACAGGGAGAGACTGCACTCTCCATTTGTACAGATGAGCACCCAACAGGGTGAGAATTCACTCTCCATGTTGTGCAGACAATAATCCAACAGGGTGAAGGTGCACTCTCCATGCGAGACAGACGATAATCCAAAAGGCTGACAGTGCACTCTCCATGTTGTACAGACTACAACCCAACAGTGTGAGAGTGCAATCTTCATGTTATGCAGACCAGAACCCATCAGGGTGAGAGTGCACTCTCCATGCTATACAGACGATATCTCAACAGGGTGTGAGTGCACTCTCCATGTTATACAGACTATAAACCAACAGGGTGAGAGTGCACTCTACATGTTATAGAGACGGCAATCCAACAGGGTGAGAGTGCGTTCTCCATGCTATACAGACTATATCTCAACAGGGTGTGAGTGCACTCTCCATGTTATACAGACGATAACCCAACAGGGTGAGAGTGCACTCTCCATGTTGTCCAGATGAGAACCCAACAGGCTGAGAGTGCGATCTCCATGTTGTACAGGCCATAACCCAACAGAATGAGAGTGCACTCTCCATGTAGTACAGACCATAACCCAACAGGGTGAGAGTGCACTCACCATGTTGCACAGATGAGAGCTCAACAAGGTGAGTGTGCACTCTCCATGTTGTACAGCCTATAACCCAACAGGGTGAGAGTGCACTCTCCATGTTGTACAGACTATAACCCAACAGGGTGAGATTGCTCTCTACATGTTCAACAGACTATAACCCAACAGTGTGGTAGTGCACTCTCCATGTTATACAGACCATAACCCAACAGGGTGAGAGTGCGCTCTCCATGTTGTACAAACCATAACCGAACAGTGTGAGAGTGCACTCTCCATGTTATACAGACCATAACCCAACAGGGTGAGAATGCACACTCCATGTTATACAGACCATAACCCAAAAGGCTGAGAGTGCACTGTCCATGTTGTACAGATGAGAACCCAACATGGTGAGAGTGCACTCTCCATGCTATACAAACTATAACCCAACAGGGTGAGAGTTCACTCTCCATGCTATGCAGACTATAACCCAACAGGGTGAGAGAGCACTCTCCATGTTGTACAGATGAGAGCCCAACAGGGTGAGTGTGCACTCTCCATGTTGTACAGCCGATAACCCAACAGGGTGAGAGTGCACTCTTCATGTTATACAGGCCATAACCCAACAGGGCGAGAGTGCTTTCTCCATGTTGTGCAGACTATAACCCAACAGGGTGAGAGTGCACTCTCCATGTTATACAGACAATAACCCAACAGGGTGAGAGTGCACTCTCCATGTTATACAGACCATAACCCAACAGGGTGAGAGTGCCCTCTCCATGTTATACAGACCATAACCGAACAGTGTGAGAGTGCACTCTCCATGTTATACAGACCATAACCCAACAGGGTGAGAGTGCACTCTCCATGTTGTACAGACTATAACCCAACAGGGTGAGAGAGCACTCTCCATGTTGTACAGACCATAACCCAACAGGGTGAGAGTGCACTCTCCATGTTATACAGACTATAATCCAACAGGGTGAGATTGCACTCTTCATGTTATACAGACTAGAACCCAACAGGGTAAGAGTGCACTATTCATGTTCTCAAGACTATAACTCAACAGGGTGAGAGTGCACTCTCCATGTTATTCAAACTATAACCCAACAGGGTGGGAGTGCACTCTCCATGTTAGACAGACTACAATCCAAGAGGGTGAGAGTACACTCTCCATGCTATACAGACTATAACCCAACATGCTGAAAGTGCACTCTGTATTTTGTTCAGAGCATAACCCAACAGGGTGAGAGTGCACTCTCCATGTTATACAGACTATAACTCAACAGTGTGAGATTGCACTCTCCATTTTGTACAGACCATACCCCAACAGGGTGAGATTGCACTCTTCATGTTATACAGACCATAACCCAACAGGGTGAGAGTACACTCTCCATGTTGCAAAGCTGAGAACACAACAGGGTGAGAGTGCACTCTCCATGTTGCACAGACTATAACCCAACAGGGGTACAGTGCATTCTCCATGTTGTGCAGACGATAACCCAACAGGGTGAGAGTAAGAGTACACTCTCCATGTTGTACAGACTATAACCCAACAAGGTGAGAATGCACTCTCTATATTATACAGACTATAACCCAACAGGGTGAGACTGCACTCACCATGTTGTACAGACTATAAACCAACAGAGTGAGTGTGCACTCTCCTTGTTGTGCAGACTGTCAGCCAACAGGGTGAGATTGCACTCTCCATGTGATACAGACCATAACCCAGCAGTGTGAGATTACACTCTCCATGTTATATAGACAATAACCCAACAGGGTGAGAGTGCACTCTCCATGTTGTACAGACGACAAGCCAATAGGTTGAGAGTGTACTCGCCATGTTGTACAGACTATAACCCAACAGGGTGAGAGTGCACTCTCCATGTTGTACAGACTATGACCCACCAGGGTGTGAGTGCACTCTCCATGTTGTACAGACTACAACACAACGGGGTGAGAGTGCACACTCCATGTTATATAGACAATAACCCAACAGGGTGAGAGTGCACTCTCCATGTTGTACAGACTATGACCCACCAGGGTGTGAGTGCACTCTCCATGTTGTACAGTCTACAACACAACGGGGTGAGAGTGCACACTCCATGTTATATAGACAATAACCCAACAGGGTGAGAGTGCACTCTCCATGTTGTACAGACTATGACCCACCAGGGTGTGAGTGCACTCTCCATGTTTTACAGATAATAACCCAACAGGGTGAGAGTGCACTCTTCTTGTTGCACAGATAATAACCCAACAAGGAGGTGCTGATCTGCAATTATTTACTTTTGGAGAATCTGGTGATTTGGATACCACAATTCTTCAAAATAATGCATTATTTATTTTCCCCTCAGCATCTATTTCTCCATCTGAGATCAACAATTTTATTTGCATTTTATTTTTCCCCGATCTTCTTTTGCCTCAGATGTCAATGCTGCCAATGAGCATTTCTTTAAATTAACAATTACTTTTAATATTCAACGGTAAAACTCATATTTACAGACTTTCATCTTTGCCTTTAATTGGTTCTTTACAAAATGTTTTTGGGCCAATATCATGGTAATTTCTGTTTCCTGCAGTTAACTTGTTGGAGATAATAATATTGTTTCAAGGCAAGTGCTCGATACATTTCAAAAAGTATCACTCACTATCTGGTGGCCATGGCAGTGGGGGATCTAATGGTGATTTTCATCCATGTGATGTTACACCGGATCAATACCATTTCCAATTCGCTTCCTGTTTCTAACTCCTTTGTCAATGGTAACCCCCACATGTACTTTAGCTTTCGACTGTTCTGTCTGGTTTACTGTTGCCTTCACTTTTGATCGCTTTGTAAAAATTTGCTGTCAGAAGCTACAATCATAATATAACACCGAGAAAACAGTGACAGTGGCTGTTGCCACGATGTATGTCGTGAGCTGTCTTAGGAGTATTCCCTTTTACTACTCATGTATTTATAATTGACAACGTGCCTTGGTATTGTGTTCCTACAGCTAATTATCTCACCTGCCCATTGTGGAGAACATGCATTTATATCAACAACATCATAACACCTCCATCACCAATCCTTTTAACTCTGTTGTTCGATGCTCCGACCGGCAAAGACATTATCTGAAGCAACTTTCATTGCAGCAGCTTTTTCAGGAGCAGAGAGTGAGCGAGTGAGCAGCTGGGAAGGTCAGTTTGAAAGTAAATTTAATTTCCTTTTGTTTTTCGGCGGAGGCCAGGGGGCTGCTGGGTAAGTAAAACACTATATATTTGGGCGGTTTAAAATAACTTTCCTTTCATTGCAGCAGCTTTTTCGGGAGCAGAGAGTGAGCGAGTGAGCAGCTGGGAAGGTCAGTTTGAAAGTAAATTTAATTTCCTTTTGTTTTTCGGCGGAGGCCAGGGGGCTGCTGGGTAAGTAAAACACTATATATTTGGGCGGTTTAAAATAACTTTCCTTTCATTGCAGCAGCTTTTTCGGGAGCAGAGAGTGAGCGAGTGAGCAGCTGGGAAGGTCAGTTTGAAAGTAAATTTAATTTCCTTTTGTTTTTTGGCGGAGGCCAGGGGGCTGCTGGGTAAGTAAAACACTATATATTTGGGCGGTTTAAAATAACTTTCCTTTCATTGCAGCAGCTTTTTCGGGAGCAGAGAGTGAGCGAGTGAGCAGCTGGGAAGGTCAGTTTGAAAGTAAATTTAATTTCCTTTTGTTTTTCGGCGGAGGCCAGGGGGCTGCTGGGTAAGTAAAACACTATATATTTGGGCGGTTTAAAATAACTTTCCTTTCATTGCAGCAGCTTTTTCGGGAGCAGAGAGTGAGCGAGTGAGCAGCTGGGAAGGTCAGTTTGAAAGTAAATTTAATTTCCTTTTGTTTTTCGGCAGAGGCCAGGGGGCTGCTGGGTAAGTAAAACACTATATATTTGGGCGGTTTAAAATAACTTTCCTTTCATTGCAGCAGCTTTTTCGGGAGCAGAGAGTGAGCGAGTGAGCAGCTGGGAAGGTCAGTTTGAAAGTAAATTTAATTTCCTTTTGTTTTTCGGCGGAGGCTAGGGGGCTGCTGGGTAAGTAAAACACTATATATTTGGGCGGTTTAAAATAACTTTCCTTTCATTGCAGCAGCTTTTTCGGGAGCAGAGAGTGAGCGAGTGAGCAGCTGGGAAGGTCAGTTTGAAAGTAAATTTAATTTCCTTTTGTTTTTCGGCGGAGGCCAGGGGGCTGCTGGGTAAGTAAAACACTATATATTTGGGCGGTTTAAAATAACTTTCCTTTCATTGCAGCAGCTTTTTCGGGAGCAGAGAGTGAGCGAGTGAGCAGCTGGGAAGGTCAGTTTGAAAGTAAATTTAATTTCCTTTTGTTTTTCGGCGGAGGCCAGGGGGCTGCTGGGTAAGTAAAACACTATATATTTGGGCGGTTTAAAATAACTTTCCTTTCATTGCAGCAGCTTTTTCGGGAGCAGAGAGTGAGCGAGTGAGCAGCTGGGAAGGTCAGTTTGAAAGTAAATTTAATTTCCTTTTGTTTTTCGGCAGAGGCCAGGGGGCTGCTGGGTAAGTAAAACACTATATATTTGGGCGGTTTAAAATAACTTTCCTTTCATTGCAGCAGCTTTTTCGGGAGCAGAGAGTGAGTGAGTGAGCAGCTGGGAAGGTCAGTTTGAAAGTAAATTTAATTTCCTTTTGTTTTTCGGCGGAGGCTAGGGGGCTGCTGGGTAAGTAAAACACTATATATTTTGGCGGTTTAAAATAACTTTCCTTTCATTGCAGCAGCTTTTTCGGGAGCAGAGAGTGAGCGAGTGAGCAGCTGGGAAGGTCAGTTTGAAAGTAAATTTAATTTCCTTTTGTTTTTCGGCAGAGGCCAGGGGGCTGCTGGGTAAGTAAAACACTATATATTTGGGCGGTTTAAAATAACTTTCCTTTCATTGCAGCAGCTTTTTCGGGAGCAGAGAGTGAGCGAGTGAGCAGCTGGGAAGGTCAGTTTGAAAGTAAATTTAATTTCCTTTTGTTTTTCGGTGGAGGCCAGGGGGCTGCTGGGTAAGTAAAACACTATATATTTGGGCGGTTTCTGAACCCGAGACACCACACTTGTCGTGTCTCCCACCCGCCCTCCTCCTCTAACCAAAAAAAAAAGGACTCGGTGGGGTGTTTATAAGGTAAGGCTTTTTCGATTTCTCTGGTTTTATTGTGATTGGTAAAAACCTTTCGTTCCTTTTTCATTTAACTAAGTTAAGCTTAAGATTAAAAATGGCAGGAGATCTCAGACCCGTGTCATGCTCCTCTTGCTCAATGTGGGAGCTCAGGGACACGGCTGATGCCCCTGACTCCTTCACGTGCAGGAAGTGTGTCCAACTGCAGCTCTTGTTAGACCGCATGACGGCTCTCGAGCTGCGGATGGACTCACTTTGGAGCATGCGCGATGCTGAGGAGGTCGTGGATAGCACGTTTAGTGAATTGGTCACACCGCAGATTAGGATTGCTGAGGGAGAAAGGGAATGGGTGACCAAAAGGCAGAGAAAGAGCAGGAAGGCAGCGCAGGAGTCCCCTGCGGTCATCTCCCTCCAAAACAAGTATACCGTTTTGGATACTGTTGGGGGAGATGGCTCACCAGGGGAAGGCAGCAGTAGCCAGGTCCATGGCACCGTGGCTGGCTCTGCTGTTCAGAAGGGCGGGAAAAAGAGTGGAAGGGCTATAGTCGTAGGGGATTCGATTGTAAGGGGAGTAGATAGGCGGTTCTGTGGTCGAAAACGAGGCTCCCGAATGGTATGTTGCCTCCCAGGTGCACGGGTCAGGGATGTCTCAGATCGGCTGCAGAACATTCTAAAGGGGGAGGGTGAACAGCCAGTTGTCATTGTGCACATAGGCACTAATGATATAGGTAAAAAACGGGATGAGGTCCTGCAAGCAGAGTTTAGGGAGTTAGGAGCCAAGTTAAAAAGTAGGACCTCAGAGGCAGTAATCTCAGGATTACTACTAGTGCCACGTGATAGTCAGAGTAAAAATGAAAGAATCGTCAGGATGAATGCGTGGCTTGAGAGATGGTGCAGGAAGGAGGGGTTCAGATTTTTGGGACATTGGGACCGGTTCTGGGGGAGGTGGGACTATTACAAATTGGACGGTGTACACCTGGGCCGGACTGGAACCAATGTCCTTGGAGGTGCTTTTGCTAACGCTGTTGGGGAGGGTTTAAACTAAGATGGCATGGGGATGGGAACCAATTGAGGTCAGTTGACAGTAAGGAGGTAGTAACAAAAGCCTGTAAGGAACTAGATAATGAAGTCAGTGTGACTAAGGGGAAGAACAGGCAGGGAGCAGATGATGAATATAAAGGGACTGGTGGTCTGAGGTGCATTTGTTTTAATGCAAGAAGTGTAGTAGGTAAGGCAGATGAACTTAGGGCTTGGATTAGTACCTGGGAGTATGATGTTATTGCTATTACTGAGACTTGGTTGAGGGAAGGGCATGATTGGCAACTAAATATCCCAGGATATCGATGCTTCAGGCGGGATAGAGAGGGAGGTAAAAGGGGTGGAGGAGTTGCATTACTGGTCAAAGAGGATTTCACAGCTGTGCTGAAGGAGGGCACTATGGAGGACTCGAGCAGTGAGGCAATATGGACAGAACTCAGAAATAGGAAGGGTGCGGTAACAATGTTGGGGCTGTACTACAGGCCTCCCAACAGCGAGCGTGAGATAGAGGTACAAATATGTAAACAGATTATGGAAAGATGTAGGAGCAACAGGGTGGTGGTGATAGGAGATTTTAATTTTCCCAACATTAACTGGGATTCGCTGAGTGTTAGAGGTCCAGATGGAGCAGAATTTGTAAGGAGCATCCAGGAAGGTTTTCTAGAGCAGTATGTAAATAGTCCAACTCGGGAAGGGGCCATACTGGACCTGGTGTTGGGGAATGAGCCCGGCCAGGTTGTTGAAGTTTCAGTAGGGGACTACTTTGGGAATAGTGATCACAATTCCGTAAGCTTTAAAATACTCATGGACAAAGACGAGAGTGGTCCTAAAGGAAGAGTGCTAAATTGGGGGAAGGCCAACTATACCAAAGTTCGGCAGGGGCTGGGAAATGTAGATTGGGAGCAGCTGTTTGAAGGTAAATCCACATGTGATATGTGGGAGGCTTTTAAAGAGAGGTTGATTAGCGTTCAGGAGAGACATGTTCCTGTGAAAATGAGGGATAGAAATGGCAAGATTAGGGAACCATGGATGACAGGTGAAATTGTGAGACTAGCTAAGAGGAAAAAGGAAGCATACATAAGGTGTAGGCGGCTGATGAAAGACGAAGCTTTGAAAGAATATCGGGAATGTAGGACCAATCTGAAACGAGGAATTAAGAGGGCTAAAAGGGGTCATGAAATATCTTTAGCAAACAGGGTTAAGGAAAATCCCAAAGCCTTTTATTCATATATAAGGAGAAAGAGGGTAACTAGAGAAAGGATTGGCCCACTAAAGGACAAAGGAGGAATGTTATGCTTGGACTCAGAGAAAATGGGTGAGATTCTAAACGAGTACTTTGCATCGGTATTCACCGAGGAGAGGGACATGACGGATGTTGAGGTTAGGAACAGATGTTTGATTACTCTAGGTCAAGTCGGCATAAGGAGGGAGGAAGTGTTGGGTATTCTAAAGGGCATTGAGGTGGACAAGTTCCCAGGTCCGGATAGGATCTATCCCAGGTTACTGAGGGAAGCGAGAGAGGAAATAGCTGGGGCCTTAACAGATATCTTTGCAGCATCCTTAAACACGGGTGAGGTCCCGGAGGACTGGAGAATTGCTAATGTTGTCCCCTTGTTTAAGAAGGGTAGCAGGGATAATCCAGGAAATTATAGACCGGTGAGCCTGACGTCAGTGGTAGGGAAGCTGCTGGAGAAGATACTGAGGGATAGGATCTATTCCCATTTGGAAGAAAATGGGCTCATCAGTGATAGGCAACATGGTTTTGTGCAGGGAAGGTCATGTCTTACCAACTTAATAGAATTATTTAAGGAAGTGACAAAGTTGATTGATGAGGGAAGGGCTGTCGATGTCATATACATGGACTTCAGTAAGGCGTTTGATAAGGTTCCCCATGGCAGGCTGATGGAGAAAGTGAAGGCGCTTGGGGTCCAAGGTGTACTAGCTAGATGGATAAAGAACTGGCTGGGCAACAGGAGACAGAGAGTAGCAGTAGAGGGGAGTTTCTCAAAATGGAGACGTGTGACCAGTGGTGTTCCACAGGGATCCGTGCTGGGACCACTGTTGTTTGTGATATACATTAATGATTTGGAGGAAAGTATAGGTGGTCTGATTAGCACGTTTGCAGACGACACTAAGATTGGTGGAGTAGCAGATAGTGAGGGGGACTGTCAGAGAATACAGCAGAATATAGATAGATTAGAGAGTTGGGCAGAGAAATGGCAGATGGAGTTCAATCAGGGCAAATGCGAGGTGATGCATTTTGGAAGATCCAATTCAAGAGTGAACTATACAGTAAATGGAAAAGTCCTGGGGAAAATTGATGTCCAGAGAGATTTGGTTGTTCAGGTCCACTGTTCCCTGAAGGTGGCAACGCAGGTAAATAGAGTGGTCAAGAAGGCATACGGCATGCTTTCCTTCATCGCACGGGGCATTGAGTACAAGAGTTGGCAGGTCATGTTACAGTTGTATAGGACTTTGGTTCGGCCACATTTGGAATACTGCGTACAGTTCTGCTCGCCACATTATCAAAAGGATGTGGATGCTTTGGAGAGGGTGCAGAGGAGGTTCACCAGGATGTTGCCTGGTATGGAGGGCGCTAGCTATGAAGAGAGGTTGAGTAGATTAGGATTATTTTCATTAGAAAGACGGAGGTTGAGGGGGGACCTGATTGAGGTGTACAAAATCATGAGAGGTATAGACAGGGTGGACAGCAAGAGGCTTTTTCCCAGAGTGGGGGTTTCAATTACTAGAGGACACAAGTTCAAATTGAAAGGGGAAAAGTTTAGGGGGGATATGCGTGGAAAGTTCTTTACGCAGAGGGTGGTGGGCACCTGGAACGCGTTGCCAGCGGAGGTGGTAGACGCGGGCACGATGGAGTCTTTTAAGATGTATCTAGACAGATACATGAATGGGCAGGAAGAAAAGAGATACAGAACCTTAGAAAATAGGCGACATGTTTAGAGAGAGGATCTGGATCGGCGCAGGCTTGGAGGGCCGAAGGGCCTGTTCCTGTGCTGTAATTATCTTTGTTCTTTGTTTGTTAACATTGAGAATCAGAAGGATCCAAAGCTGAAGAATCAGAGGAAATGTATGATTTTGCTTTTCACTAATTCTGCCAAGTTCATACTATTGTGGATGATGAATGTTGCCCATTCAGTGTAATCGATAAATGCTGCAGTGTTTCAGGGAACATCAACACAAGCTCAAGGAACAGCACCTCATTTACTGATTCGGCATGCGACTGCCCACCGGGCTGAACATTGAGTTCAATCATTTCAGAGCATGACGGGCCCCCTTTTTATTTTTAGCTATTTTTATTTTTAGTTATATTTTCTGTTCTCTTTTTAATTTTGATCAGTTAATTTTGTTTTATTTTAGTTTGTTTACTTTGCTTCGACTGTGCTGAACCATTGTTTTTTTTTTCTCATGTTTGTTCAATGTTCGGTCAATTAAGACCCTCTCTGTAATATTGCTTTGTCTTTCACCATACCTTCAGCATACCGTTTGCCTATGCTGCATGACCTTCTGGTCAGTTATTCTCTTTGACCTTCTCTTTTGTTATCTCTTGCCCCACCCCCTCTTTACTTGCTTAAAACCTTTAACATTTCTAAGATTTGCCAGTTCTGATGAAGGGTCACTCACCTGAAAAATTAACTCTGCTTGTCTCTGCACAGATGCTGTCAGACCCGCTGAGTATTTCCAGCATTTGTAGCTTTTATTTTATATTACTCAACAAGTTGGGTTTATGTTGCAGCTTCTCAGTTTCTTCACAAACACTTGTATCGATGGACTGACACAAAGGAAATTCAGAGAGCAGCTGACGAATGGGGTGAAATATTTGTTTGCACTGAATGGGAAATTGTGTCAATAACAAGTATTGAATATTGACCTGGAGCAGGGCTTATAATACAACCAGTCCCTTTCCTACTCTGTGGGGCTCCATATCACACTGGGTGGGATCAGTTAACTCAACGCAGGTCACGAATACAGCCAGTCCCTTTCCTACGCTGCGTGGCTTGGTATCACACCAGCTAACACAGCACAGGCTGGGGCTGGAGTCTGGGCCCATCCTGCTCTGTGGACTCAGTAACACAACCCATAAAATGTGCTTTTTATAAACACTGCAGTGTAGTTTACCCCATGTTCAACTCTGTTTATAACGAGAGTAATTTATTGAGTGATCTCTTGAATCAAACAGGGTAACAGGCGGGGGTCTGTCTGCAGAGGGTTTGGGGGTGAGCTCTGATTCCTTACCCTTTCTGGGCTGTAAGAAATAAAGAATGTATGAGACAGAGTGAAGCAATGTGGGAGAAGGGATGAAGGAAGAATTTGTCCATGAACCTGATTAAAAGTGATCCAAACACAAGATAACATTGAGATATCAACAACAGAACATGAACATAATCCGAGCTCCGAGACCTGGTCAGGTTCCAATTGACCACAATGAGGGATGAGTGGGAGGGACAATGTCACTGGAGTTATAGTTTCTTCCAAAACAATGACAAGGGTTAGTAGTGAGTGTGTGGTTGAAATAACTCAGTTAGGAGAGTGTTAGACTGAATATCTAATGACTCTCAGTCTCAGCAATGAGTGATCATTTTGTGTCTCTGGCTTTGATTCCAATTCTTGAGCTCACAACCACATTGAAATTATTAACCCCACATGGAATGGTTGGTTTGGAATAGAGAAACATTAAGAATTGAAAACAAAAACAAGAAATGCTGGTATCACTCAGCAGGACCGGCAGCATCTGTGGAAAGAGAAGCAGAGTTAACGTTTCGGGTCAGTGATCCTTCCTCGGAATTGAAAATGAATTGAAAATGTTTATATCAGAACTCGGAGCAGGAGTAGGCCATTCAGCCCCTCAGGCCTGCCCCACAATTTAATAAGATCATGATTGATCAGTCCCAGGCCTCAACTCCTCTTTCAGGCCTGCTCCGCCTGACGCTCGACTCCCCAAGATTTAAAAAATCTATCTACCTCCTCCTTAAATATATTTAGTGACCCAACCTCCACAACCCTCTGAGGTGGAGAATTCCAAAGATTCACCACCCTCTGAGAGAAGAAATTCCTTCACATCTCAGTTTTAAATGTGTTTTCCCTTATTCTGTATCTATGTCCCCTCGTTCGAGATTCTCCCACGAGTGGAAACATCTTCTCAACATCTACCCTGTCGAGTCTCCTTAAAATCTTATATGTTTCCACAAGATCACATCTCATTCTTCGAAACTCAAATGAATAAAAGCCTAACCTATTTAGCCGTTTTTGATAAGACAACCCCTTCATCCCATGAATCAGCCGAGTTAACCTTTTCTGAATTGCCTGCAATGCTAGTATATCGTTCTTTAAATACGGGGACCAAAACTGGATGCAGTACTCCAGGTGTGGCCTCACCAACACCCTGCACAGTTGTAACAGGACTTCCCTATTTTTAAACTCTAACCCCCGAGTAATACAGCCTTCGGGACTTTCTATCTTTGCTGCAGAGAACAGTATCCATTCCCCTAACTATGCTATCCCCAATTACAACTACATTTCGCTTTTCTCCTCCCACTTGAATGGCGCTCTGAACCATGGTGCTGTGGTCAGTTTGCTCATCCTCCCTGCAGTCTGTGCCCTCGTCCACAATGGGAGCAAGAAACTCGTACCTATTGAATAAGGGCAGTGGCTGAGGCTCCTCCAAAGCTAAATTCTGGATCCCCATACCTGCCTCACTCACAGTCACACCCTCCTGTCCCTGATCACGGTCCAGATTGGATGTAATTAATCTAGGGGTGTGACTGTCTCCTGAAACACAGTGTCAGGTAACTCTCCCCTTCCATGATGTGTCACAGTGTCTGCAGCTCGGACTGCAGCTCGTCAACACTGAGCCGAAGTTCCTCCAGCAGCCAACACTTGCTGCAAATGTGGTCACTGTGGATCGCACCAGCGTCCACCAGCTCCCACATATTGCAGCTGCAACACATCACCTGCCCAGCCATCTCTATTCTATTTAATTAATTAATTTGATCACAGTATTTAAGGAAAAAATACCCGTACCTTTTTATAAAGTATGCCTGGAGAGTGACTTAATATCTGGGATCGTAACTGTAGGTGTTGTCCACAGTTTACCAGTAAAGAGAATTGACCTACTCCTCGGAAATGATTTGGCTGGATCAAAAATATCAGTTTCTCCTATAGTTACAGCGGAATCATGTGAAATTAAGGAAACAGAGCAATTACAGGAGCAAGTTCCGGGAATATTTCTGGCGTGTGTAGTTACCCGAGCAATGGCTAAACAGGATCCATTGTCGGAGGTAAAAGGTGCACCACAAATCGATAGCCAAGTATCTGAAACCTTATTTGGGGATTTAGATAATCCAAATGAGTTGTTTGACAGATCGTCTATCACTGCAACACAGCAAGCTGATCCAGAGATCTACCAAATAGCGCATACGGCTCTGTCAGAAACTGAGGCGAAAGGCAATTATATGGCAAACGGGGTTTTGAAGAGGAAATAGAGAACGCCTCATAAGCCTGCCGATGAAGACTGGACAGTTGTTGAACAGAGAGTGGTACCACCTGAATATCGATCAGGATTATTCAGGCGAGCACACGGCATTCCTTTTGAAGGACATCGGGGAATTCGGAAGACCAAATCACACATAATCAAACATTATTACCGGACAGGTCTTACGAAGGATGTGAGGCAATTTTGTAGGCATGCCAAACCTTTCAAATGGTGGGAAAACCACAACGTACCATAAAACCAGGAGATGAAGTATTAGTGTTGTTAACATCACAGGGAGAACCAGTGAAAGCAGTGGTTCAGTGGCTCATATGGAGTGATCAAAAGAGTGGGTAAGGTAGATTAATTGATTGCCACCCCTGATTGCTGGAAGGAGAACAGGTTGTGACACATTAATATGCTCAAACCATATTACCACAGGGAGGAGGATAAGCCAGTACAGTTATGTCAGGTAATTGGGACTGCGGAGAAGGAAAAGGATAGTGAGGATGAGGCAGAAGTAGGCCGAGGAAATTTAGAGATTGAAC
Source organism: Heterodontus francisci (assembly GCF_036365525.1). Lineage (NCBI taxonomy): Eukaryota > Metazoa > Chordata > Chondrichthyes > Heterodontiformes > Heterodontidae > Heterodontus > Heterodontus francisci. The sequence continues at coordinate 130,757,892 of NC_090379.1, forward strand.
CTCGAATTATCCCATTAGCGAATGCAGAATGGCTAAGAAAATTAAACCATAGGCTTTTATACTTCGAGGTGGAACCCAATTAATCACTGCCTTTCATTCGGAAAAAGACCTGCTTATTCCTACTCTTTGTTTTCTGTCTGCCAACCAATGTTCTATCGATCGCAGACACTGCCCCCAATCTCATGTGCTTTAATTTTACACGCTAATCTCTGACGTGGGGCTTTGTCGAAAGCCTTCTGAAAGTCCAAATAAACCACATCCACTGGCTACCCCGCATAAACTCTACTAGTTACAGCCTCAAAGAATACTAGCAGATATTTCAAGCATGATTTCCCATTCATAAATTCATGCTGACTCCGTCCTATTCTACCACTGTTCTTCAATTGCTCTGCTATAAAATCTTTGAGAATGGACTCTCGAATTTTCCCCACTACCCACGTCAGGCTGACTGGGCTATAATTCCCTGCTTTCTCTCTAACTCTCTTTGTAAATAGTGGGGTTACGTTAGCTACCCTACAATCTATAAGAACTGTTCCAGAGTCTATAGAATCTTGGAAGGTGGCCACCAATGCATCCACTATTTCTAGGGCCACTTCCTTAAGTACTTTGGGATGTAGATTATCAGGCCCTGGGAATTTATTGGCCTTCAGTTCGATCAATTTCCCCAACACCATTTCTCTGCTAATAGTGGTTTCCTTCAGTTCCTCCCCCTCGCTAAATCCTGTGTTCCCCAACATTTCTGTTATGATATTTGTGTCCTCTTTTGTTAAGACAGAACCAAAGTATGCATTTAGTTGGTCAGCCATTTCTTTGTTCTCCATAATAAATTCCCCTGTTTCTGACTGTAAGGGACCTACATTTTTCTTCACCAATCTTTTTCTCTTCACATACGTATAGAATCTTTTAGTCAGTTTTTATGTTCCCCACAAGCTTACTCTCGTACTCTATTTTCCCCTTCTTAATCAATCCCTTGGTCCTCCTTTGCTGAATTCTAAACTGCTCCCAATCCTCAGGTCTGTTTTTTTCCTGGTGAATTGTATGCCTCTGCCTTGGATCTAATGCTATCTCTAATTTCCCTTGTAAACCATGGTTTGGCTATCTTTCCCGTTTTACTTTTGCGTCAGATAGGAATAAAGAATTGTTGCAGTTCATCCATGAGCTCTTTGAATGTTCGCCATTATCTATCCACCGTCATCCCTTTAAGTAACGTTTCCCAATGCATCAGAGCAAACTTGTGCCTCATACCTTCGTATTTCCGTTTATTAAGAGTCAGGACCCGAGTCTCAGAATCAACTACGTCACTCTCCAGCTTGATGAAGTAATTTATCATATTATGATTGCTCATCCCCAAGGGGTCTCGCACAACTGGATTGTCAATTATTCCTCTCTCATTACACAATACTTAAAGAGACAGATGTGTCAGAGGGATACTATCAAATTCCTTTGAAACCCCAGGGTAAGAAAAAATCAGCTTCTGTGACACCGGGTAGGATGTTCCAGTGTCAAGTGATGAAACAAAAAGTTAAGGGGTACTCGAGAAAATTCTCAGAGATTAGTGAACCCAGTAGTGGTCAGTGCTCCTAGCTCTGCAGTTCACCTGGCTGAGGTGATGGATACTTGGAAGGAAAACAGGAAACAATTGGAAGAGTATGCTTGTAAATTTGAAATGGGCTAATTGGAACAACCTTTTCAAATTTTAAAGCCAAAATGTTCTGCTGGAACTTGTTGTTGCTGTCTAAACATTTTTTTTTAGAAATGTGTATATCTGTAATTGTGGGGAAAAAAATATGTTCTTTTCTTTAACCGATCATAATGAAATGTTTTCCAGGAATGGCGTTTCCTTCCACCAGGGGTTTGTTGGAGTTGTTCTGGTCCTATAGTTTATTTTTCCCGTGTAAATGCGGTGTACCTTTAAGGCTTGCAAAGGATCAGTACTACTTTTAGAGCCAACAGGTCTCCGGACTTATCAAGAAGGTGCATTTTTGTTGCCATGGATACAACCACTTGGATTGAGCATCATGCGATACATTTGTCACAATTTAATTTTGAACTGGCTTTTCGCTGAACACAGTTTATTCTAAGAGGGAACACAGACAGATAGCTCATGTTAGCCCCTGAAAAAAGAGCTCTCAGCCATTTAAACTGAAAGAAGAGAATTTTAGTCTGTTTAATGGTTATTATCTCTCAAAGTTTAAAAAAAGTCAAGCCAAAACGGAGATCTCTGATAACCTGAACTGAAGGAAAGGAAGTTAATGCATGATAATTTTTTTATCCCTCAAAATCTCTAAAGGCAGATTGATTCTATTGAAAATGTTTGCAAGTTGTTAATTGTTGAAATCCATTGCTGAAGAAGGAAGCATCACTTAATGTTGGAGTAAGACTACAGACTGTTCTATTGTGGAAGAACCTTTTTTCCTCATGGGACGGCTGTGAGGACTTCAAGCAACATTGGACTGTAAATTTGCAAGGACTCTAATTTTTTCGATTAAAATGTAGTTTATATCTTCATAGTGTTTATTATTCAGTTTTGTTTTATTTAACCGTTAATTTGTTGTTTTAAAGTCACCCGGTTTGGTAAGCCTCATTCCAGGGTTAATAGAAAGCACAATTTGGCTGGGCCTTTCTTTAATTTGGAAAGTTTAAAATTATATGTTCGGCAATCTGTGGAGAGATGGGATTGAATTAACAGTGCATTTCTCCCACCACAATCAGAATCACATATTTTGATTGGGGAATTTGAATGGAGCAGTCGGTCGCAACATTATACTGTCTTCAGGATGCCGATCACATCGAATAGCACGTAAATATTTAACAAAGAGAATCTCATCCACTGTCTCCACAAGGGCCAGTGCTTCAGAAGACAAAGTACTTTTAAGTCAATTTTATTTTCTTACCTTCCCAAGCTATGGGACATTTCCAAAACTCACCCATCAAATTTATTATGAAACAAGCTGGACTAAAATATCCACCAGGAAGATTAGCATGAGAAGCATAGTTTAAAAATCACCAGCTTCATGTTCTCTGGGTAACCGAATAGTAGGAACTTAAGTATGCAATCATCCAGATTTAATTTTCTTCATGTTTTATTTGCCGTTAAACATTCTCCACTTTAGCTTATTTCATCGTAGTAGTTAACTCCAGTACATCAAAAGTAGCTTCTGGTCAAATCTGAGTGAACAACCAGTTCAACTGAAAAATTAAGCTTAGCAATTGTACATTTTTTTTCCTGAGATTAAAAAGTCATCTTTCTATGAGGACCGAGTATGATTGGAATACCATCCTCTAAAGCGGATTGTTGATTGAAAGTTATTCCAGAACAGCTTTGCTTGATATCGAAACTAATATATTTAAAAACTCTCCAAACCGACACAATTGTAAATTCCAGGATAATTTTATTTATTTATTTAGCTATTATTTTATATTTTACTTTATTTATTTATTTTATTTTTTTATTTTTTATTTAGAGATACAGCACTGAAACAGGCCCTTCGGCCCACCAAGTCTGTACCGACCAACAACCACCCACCTATACTAACCCCACAGTAATCCCATATGCCCGACCACCTACCTGCACTAGGGGCAATTTATGGCAGCCAATTTACCTATCATCTGCAAGTCTTTGGCGGTGTGAGGAAACCGGAGCACCCAGAGGAAACCCACGCAGACACAGGGAGAACTTGCAAACTCCACACAGACAGTACCCAGAATTGAACCCAGGTCCCTGGAGCTGTGAGGCTGCGGTGCTAACCACTGCAGAACCATCCCATAAGAAAACATTAACATGTATCGTGATGATGGCTAAATGTTCCCCTTTATGATTCCAATGAAAAATTGCAGGATTTGCTTTTAGTTGAACACATCTCACTGAAAAGTACTGAACTATGGAGGCATCATTCAGGCCATAGACACAGTTATTCAGTCTCCAATGCTTTCTTAATGCATCTGCTGAGTCTTTGGGTAGTTGCAGAAGCACTTGTTTCTGAAAAATTGTGTCGTATAGAGATACGGTGTGTATGTCAACTTACCTATACTCCCATGACTATGTGGCCAAAAAATCTGAAGGTTTTTTAAAGTTACATTTCCAGCTGTGGGAGTGTCCATTCAAACATCTGTATTGTACAGTTATTCTTCAAAACACTGAGCACCTCGACTCGCTTTCGACTTACAAGTCAAATTTACAAGGAGTTTTTCAGCACAAAACAACTGTTAAGACCAGGTGAGAAAGGTGTCTACGGGGTATTTTACTGTATTCACCTGGTCTTATTGTAGCAGGGTTTGATTTTTAAACACACTGTATTTTTAGCTCCCCCTTGATGAATCCTTGTTCACTCCTTTCCAATTATAAGGCAAATAAATCAAACAAACAGGTTTTCTTAGGTTTAAAGAAGAAAAGTGAAATGTTATTAAATTTACTTAACTCTAATTCAGTTAATGCCTATGAATATACGACTTGCCAACGCTTGCATGCACAAGTGATATGCACATGCAGATAGGGACAGAGAAGAGAAGAAGAAAATATAAGGTGAAAGGGTTGATGCAGTCTCTGAAGGGGGATTCTTGTGACTGCTTCTGGGTTTCCAGCTCACTGTAGAGTCGGTGATTGACAGCAGCTCTTAATTTTCGTTGGGGCTCATTGTGACTAAATTTGTCTGACCAATCCTACCCTTGTGTATTTGTCTTATTCTAGCAGATCCTGGAATGTCTACTCTACACGCAATACCTGGTGATCACAGGCCTGTTGTGGATTAAATTGGAGCAGGGAATAGTCCCTTTGTCCTTTGAAGTACTGTCTGTTGATAGGCAAATGTCTCTCCAGCTAAAATCGGGCATTTTTATTTTTAAAGCCAGTTCTTTCTTCCCAACAACAGTTATTAAAATCAATGTTCATGCGGTGAAATTAATATTCCTCATTCTTGGCAGTTGGGGCCTGCATGACACCTCCACTCCCAAGGGAATGAAATGCAATTTGAAACAAATACACATTTCATTAAAAAGTTGTGAGAGAAATATAAGATACAGGAAAAAGAAACCATGCATTTCTCTCATTCACTTCGATTCATTCATGAATCATAAAACTTATTAAAATTGTCTTTTCTGGGTGCCTGTGCTGCTTTAATTTCCCCTTTTGGCATCCCAACAAAGATGTGTTTCTTGAGGGAAGCTTTTGTTCAGTTTTCCCATTTCTATGGCTGCTTATGGTCTTTGAGATGATTAGGCATTTGACTTCAGGGGATGAGTAGTTCCCTTTTCTCTGATTGTGGGGGAGGATTCTTTGTGAATCTCCCCTTTGTTCTCCTGTACACTTCTGTCTGCAGGTATTTGTCTAGACTCTACTGTGGCATTTCAGCGAGGTGAGACATCACCCTCACGGCTTCCCTGCCACGGAGAGGTCTTTCTTTGTCTCTACAGGTTCCTGTAAATGCTGTTACCAGCTCTGGTGGGGTGCTTTTAGAGTCTGCATTTACATAGGAGTATGTGGGGTCTAACCTTTCGCTTTTTGGAGTTGGCTGACTGGACTGGAGGGGTTTTCATCCGGGATTCTTCGCAGACTTCCTTTAATCTGCCCTCTTGGTCACTTTTTTCCCCTTCTCTTTCTAAACTTTTGCCAGCTTTGTGCCTGCCTGTCCCATTTCTTTATCAGCGGGAGTCCGGCACAATTCACCAGCCTTCTGCTGGAGAGTCCTCCTATCATTGGTACAGGACTTGGGGGTTCAGATTTCGCTGTAGGTTGTGTTTACCCCTCAACCTCGCACATGTGGCAACTCCTGCAGCACTCCATCACATCTTTGTGGAATTTTGGCCAGTCAAACTACTGTCTTATACAGGCTTTGATCTTTTGTATACCAGCATATACAGCCACTATAGCCTCGTGGGCCCTTTTTAATATTTCTCTCCGGTACCTCTGCGCCACCAGCAACTAGTGAGCTACTGCCCACTCTTTGCTCTCAGGTCTGTGAGGAGAACTCAATTTCCTCATCAGTACCTCATTCTTTAAATAGTAGAAATCAGGGACTCCCTCTGCTTCACTTTCAGATTGGGCAGCCTGTGTTAACTTTATCAATACTGGGTCAGCTCGCTGAGCCTCACCTCGGGTAAATCCATTTAATTCATTCCCTGGGTCTCCTAACTTCCCAAGGAAAGTCTCAGACAGACAGATTTAGTCATCTGTCTGCAGTGTTAATTCAGTCTCCTCTGGGGGAGCTGGTTTTATCAAAGCCTGTTCCATTACACATTCAGGGAAACTGCAGGGGACTGTCTCCTGCCACTGCCCTGTCTCTCGGACCTCCTGCGGTCTTTCTTTCACTACTGCGGGGGACTAACTCCTTCATCCCCATCAGATCATTATCTAGGAGCAGGTCAACACTGTCCACAGGCAAACAAGGGACAATCCCGACAGTCACTAGTCCTGAAACTAGGTCACACTCCAGGTGCACCCGGTGTACAGGTATAGTCATACACTGCCCTCCAATACCATACACCACCATTCTGGTGTTCACTGCACTCTCTGGGGGGAAGGTCATGCCTTTTCCCAGTAAAAAGTATCTGGTGACCCCTGTGTCTCTGAGAATTACTATGGGATTGCTTGTACCACTCGAGGGATATGAGGTTATTTGCCCTGTTAACCTTCAGGAATCCTATTAACTTTTCCTGCTCTTGCAGCTGTAAGCTTCCTGGGTTGCACTCTTCCTGCAGTTAAAGCCACAGCTTGTTCTGCTGTGCTCATGATTTTGTACACCTCAATCAGGTCCCCCCTCAACCTCCATCTTCCTAATGAAAATAATCCTAATCTACTCAACCTCTCTTCATAGCTAGCGCCCTCCATACCAAGCAACATGCTGGTGAACCTCCTCTGCACCCTCTCCAAAGCATTTACATCATTTTGGTAATGTGGCGACCAGCATTCCAAATGTAGCCGAAACAAAGTCTTGTACAACTGTAACATGACCTGCCAACCCTTGTACTCAATACCCCGTCCGATGAAGGAAAGCATGCCGTATGCCTTCTTGACCACTCTATTGACCTGCGTTGTCACCTTCAGGGAACAATGGACCTGAACACCCAAATCGCTCTGTCCATCAATTTTTCCAAGGACTTTTCCATTTACTGTATAGTTCACTCTTGAATTGGATCTTCCAAAATGCATCATCTCGCATTTGCCCGGATTGAACTCCATCTACCATTTCTCTGCCCAACTCTCCAATCTATCTATATTCTGCTGTATTCTCTGACAGTCCCCTTCACTGTCTGCTACTCCACCAATCTTAGTGTCATCTGCAAACTTGCTAATCAGACCACCTATACTTCCCTCCAAATCATTTATGCATATCACAAACAACAGTGGTCCCAGCACGGATCCCTGTGGAACACCACTGGTCACACGTCTCCATTTTGAGAAACTCCCTTCCACTGCTACTCTCTGTCTCCTGTTGCCCAGCCAGTTCTTTATCCATCTAGCTGGTACACCCTGGACCCCATGCGACTTCACTTTCTCCATCAGCCTACCATGCGGAACCTTATCAAACGCCTTACTGAAGTCCATGTATATGACATCTACAGCCCTTCCCTCATCAATCAACTTTGTCACTTCCTCAAAGAATTCTATTAAGTTGGTAAGACATGACCTTCCCTGCACAAAACCATGTTTCCTATCACTGATAAGCGCATTTTCTTCCAAATTGGAATCGATCCTATCCCTCAGTATCTTCTCCAGCAGCTTCCCTACCACTGACGTCAGGCTCACCGGTCTATAATTACCTGGATTATCCCTGTTACCCTTCTTAAACAAGGGGACAACATTCGCAATCCTCCAGTCCTCCGGGACCTCACCTGTGTTTAAGGATGCTGCAAAGATATCTATTAAGGCCCCAGCTATTTCCTGTCTCGCTTCCCTCAGTAATCTGGGATAGATCCCATCCGGACCTGGGGACTTGTCCACCTTAATGCCTTTTAGAATGCCCAACACTTCCTCCCTCCTTATGCCGACTTGACCTAGAGTAATCAGACATCTGTCCCTAACCTCAACATCCGTCATGTGCCTCTCCTCAGTGAATACCGATGCAAAGTTCTCGTTTAGAATCTCACCCATTTTCTATGACTCCACGCATAACTTTCCTCATTTGTCCTTGAGTGGGCCAATCCTTTCTCTAGTTACCCTCTTGCTCCTTATATATGAATAAAAGGCTTTGGGATTTTCCTTAACCCTGTTTGCTAAAGATATTTCATGACCCCTTTTAGCCCTCTTAATTCCTCGTTTCAGATTGGTCCGACATTCCCGATATTCTTTCAAAGCTTCGTCTTTATTCAGCCTCCTAGACCTTATGTATGCTTCCTTTTTCCTATTAGCTAGTCTCACAATTTCACCTGTCATCCATGGTTCCCTAATCTTGCCATTTCTATCCCTCATTTTCACAGGAACATGTCTCTCCTGCAAGCTAATCAACCTCTCTTTAAAAGCCGACCACATATCAAATGTGGATTTACCTTCAAATAGCTGCTCCCAATCTACATTCCCCAGCTCCTGCCGAATTTTGGTACAGTTGGCCTTCCCCCAATTTAGCACTCTTCCTTTAGGACCACTCTCGTCTTTGTCCATGAGTATTCTAAAACTTACGGAATTGTGTTCACTACTCCCAAAGTAGTCCCCTAATGAAACTTCAACCACTTGGCCGGGCTCATTCCCCAACACCAGGTCCAGTATGGCCCCTTCCCGAGTTGGACTATTTACAAACTGCTCCAGAAAACCCTCCTGGATGCTCCTTACGGATTCTGCTCCACCTTGACCTCTGACACAAGTGAATCCCAGTCAATGTTGGGAAAATTAAAATCTCCTATCACCACCACCCTGTTGCTCCTACATCTTTCCATAATCTGTTTACATATTTGTACCTCTATCTCACGCTCGCTGTTGGGAGACCTGTAGTACAGCCCCAACATTGTTACCGCACACTTCCTATTTCTGAGTTCTGCCCATATGGCCTCACTGCTCGAGTCCTCCATAGTGCCCTCCTTCAGCACAGCTGTGATATCCTCTTTGACCAGTAATGCAACTCCTCCACCCCTTTTACCTCCCTCTCTATCCCACCTGAAGCATCTATATCCTGGGATATTTAGTTGCCAATCATGCCCTTCCCTCAACCAGGTCTCAGTAATAGCAATAACATCATACTCCCAGGTACTAATCCAAGCCCTAAGTTCATCTGCCTTACCTACTGCACTTCTTGCATTAAAACAAATGCACCTCAGACCACCAGTCCCTTTGCGATCATCATCTGCTCCCTGTCTACTCTTTCCCTTAGTCACACTGACTTCATTATCTAGTTCCTTACAGGCTTTAGTTACTACCTCCTTACTGTCCACTGACCTCCTCATTTGGTTCCCATCCCCCTGCCACAGTAGTTTAAACCCTCCCCAACAGCATTAGCAAAAGCACCCCCAAGGACATTGGTTCCTGTCCGGCCCAGGTGTAGACCGTCCAATTTGTAATAGTCCCACCTCCCCCAGAACCGGTCCCAATGTCCCAAAAATCTGAACCCCTCCCTCCTGCACCATCTCTCAAGCCACGCATTCATCCTGACTATTCTTTCATGTCTACTCTGACTATCACGTGGTACTGGTAGCAATCCTGAGATTACTACCTCTGAGGTCCTACTTTTTAACTTGGCTCCTAACTCCCTAAATTCTGCTTGTAGGACCTCATCCCGTTTTTTACCTAAATCATTGGTGCCAATGTGCACAACGACAACTGGCTGTTCACCCTCCCCCTTCAGAATGTTCTGCAGCCGAACTGAGACATCCCTGACCCGTGCACCTGGGAGGCAACATACCATTCGGGAGTCTCGTTTTCGACCACAGAACCGCCTATCTACTCCCCTTACAATCGAATCCCCGATGACTATAGCCCTTCCACTCTTTTTCCCGCCCTTCCGAACAGCAGAGCTAGCCACGGTGCCATAAACCTGGCTGCCGCTGCCTTCCCCTGGTGAGCCATCTCCCGCAACAGTATCCAAAACGGTATACCTGTTTTGGAGGGAGATGACCGCAGGGGACACCTGCGCTGCCTTCCTGCTCTTTCTCTGCCTTTTGGTCACCCATTCCCTTTCTCCCTCAGCAATCCTAATCTGCGGTGTGACCAATTCGCTAAACGTGCTATCCACGACCTCCTCAGCATCGCGGATGCTCCAAAGTGAGTCCATCCGCAGCTCCAGAGCCATCATGCGGTCTAACAAGGGCTGCAGTTGAACACACTTCCAGCACGTGATCGAGTCAGGGACATCAGCCGTGTCCCTGAGCTCCCACATTGAGCAAGAAGAGCATAACACGGGTCTGAGATCTCCTGCCATTTTCAATCTTAAGCTTAACTTAGTCTTAACTTAGATAAATGTAAAAGGAAGGAAAAGTTTTTACCAATCACACGATTGGTAAATACCCTGTCTCGGTTTACTTCTAACATTGCTTCTGCTTCTTCAGATTCAAGGGAAAAATGGTTGGCCACAAGTCTTATTAGTTCAGACTTTCTAGCCTTGCGACGTTCAGTGATCTCACACTGCTCAGACATTTTCCTCAACTCCTCCATCGACAGTGTTTTTAACTTATCCCAAGTTATTTCACCCTGGCTTGAGAACTACTAGGTTCAATTGCAGACATGTTAAATGAATATTTTTCGTCAGTATTTACAGTAGAGAAAGAAAATGTTGCCGAGGAGATTACTGAGATACAGCCTACTAGGCTAGATGGGATTGAGATTCACAAGGAGGAGGTGTTAGCAATTTTGGAAAGAGTGAAAATAGATATGTCCCCTGGGCCAGATGGGATTTATCCTCGGATTCTCTGGGAAGCCAGGGAGGAGATTGCAGAGCCGTTGTTGTTGATCTTTAAGTCGTCATTGTCGACAGGAGTAGTGCCGGAGGACTGGAGGATAGCAAATGTTGTCCCCTTGTTCAAGAAGGGGAGTAGAGACAGCCCTGGTAATTATAGACCTGTGAGCCTTACTTCGGTTGTGGGTAAAATGTTGGAAAAGGTTATAAGAGACAGGATTTATAATCATCTTGAAAAGAATAAGTTCATTTGCGATAGTCAGCACGGTTTTGTGAAAGGTAGGTCGTGCCTCACAAACCTTATTGAGTTTTTCGAGAAGGTGACCAAACAGGTGGATGAGGGTAAAGCCGTGGATGTGGTGTATATGGATTTCAGTAAGGCGTTTGATAAGGTTCCCCACGGTAGGCTATTGCAGATAATACGCAAGTATGGGGTTGAAGGTGATTTAGAGCTTTGGATCAGAAATTGGCTAGCTGAAAGAAGACAGAGGGTGGTGGTTGATGGCAAATGTTCATCCTGGAGTTTAGTTACTAGTGGTGTACCGCAAGGTTCTGTTTTGGGGCCACTGCTGTTTGTCATTTTTATAAACGACCTGGATGAGGGTGTAGAAGGGTGGGTTAGTAAATTTGCGGATGACACGAAGGTCGGTGGAGTTGTGGATAGTGTCGAAGGGTGTTGTAGGGTACAGAGGGACATAGATAGGCTGCAGAGCTGGGCTGAGAGATGGCAAATGGAGTTTAATGCGGAGAAGTGTGAGGTGATTCACTTTGGAAGGAGTAACAGCAATGCAGAGTACTGGGCTAATGGGAAGATTCTTGGTAGTGTAGATGAGCAGAGAGATCTTGGTATCCAGGTACATAAATCCCTGAAAGTTGCTACCCAGGTTAATAGGGCTGTTAAGAAGGCATATGGTGTGTTAGCCTTTATTAGTAGGGGGATCGAGTTTCAGAGCCACGGGGTCATGATGCAGCTGTACAAAACTCTGGTGAGGCCGCACCTGGAGTATTGCGTGCAGTTCTGGTCACCGCATTATAGGAAGGATGTCGAAGCTTTGGAAAGGGTGCAGAGGAGATTTACTAGGATGTTGCCTGGTATGGAAGGAAGGTCTTACGAGGAAAGGCTGAGGGACTTGGGGTTGTTTTCGTTAGAGAGAAGGAGGAGGAGAGGTGACTTAATAGAGACATACAAGATAATCAGAGGGTTAGATAGGGTGGATAGTGAGAGTCTTTTTCCTCGGATGAGGATGGCAAACACGAGGGGACATAGCTTTAAGTTGAGGGGTGAAAGATATAGGACAGATGTCAGAGGTAGTTTCTTTACGCAGAGAGTAGTAGGGGCGTGGAACGCCCTGCCTGCAACAGTAGTAGACTCGCCAACTTTAAGGGCATTTAAGTGGTCATTGGATAGACATATGGATGTAAATGGAATAGTGTAGGTCAGATGATCGGCGCAACATCGAGGGCCGAAGGGCCTGTACTGCGCTGTAATATTCTAATTCTAATTCTAATGTTAGTTTTCAATCACACACAACCACCAGAAAACCTGTACTGAAATGTGATATTTTTGATTCGGAATGATTTGCCTTCCCACTTCCATTTGCCCTCGATTGTCTGTGGGTCACTTCTGGATGCTAGCACCCAATTTATTTGTTTTGACCAGGTGAGAAAGGTGTCCGGGGGTATTTTACTGTCTTCACCTGGTCTTATTGTAACAGAGTTTAATTTTTAAACACAATGTATTTTTAGTTCCCCCTTGATGAATCCTTGATTATTCCTTTCCAATTATAAGGCAAAGAAATCAAACAAACAGGTTTTCTCAGGTTTAAAGAAGAAAAGTGAAATGTTATTAAACTTACTTAACTCTAACTATGCGTACAGATATATGACGCGCCCATGATAGCGTGCACACGTGACGTACACATGCAGATGGGGACATAGAAGAGAAGAACGTATAAGGTGAAAGGGTTGATGCAGTCTCTAAACGGGGTTTCTTGTGTCCTTTTCTCTGTTTCAAGCTCACTGTAGAGTCTTTGATAGTAGACAGCTTTTACTTTTCGTTGGGGCTCAGTATTCTTCTTAAACCTTGTTGACGTCAAAGACTTTTCTCCCTTTGAGGTTCACGTGGCTTCACAAGATACAGTTCTGTGAGAAAGTGATGGGAGCAGACAGGAGAGAGATGTTCTCAGCCCAGGAGCAAAGAGCGTTCTGCCCCCATTCCAAGCTTTGTGGCCAGTTCAAATTCGTGTGATGAAACTGGTCTGACCAATCCTGGCCCTTGTGTCTAGTTCTAGCAGAACCTTTATTACTAAACACATGAGCATCTGTGGTACATGTTACTTCGTTTACTTCTATTGGTCGGTCAGAGTCTGAGATTTTGTAATGAATGGTGACTAATCCTGATGAAAGAAACTTAACAGTGCCTTCCCTAGGTCTTTTATGTATGACTCTCTGATTTATAGGATACTAAATCTCCTGATTTGAAGTCAGTCTCAGATGGTCTTAAACAATGGTTCAGTGCTCTTCAAATTCTCAATTAGTCAGTTATGCAGTGAAATGGAACGAATTATGGTAGCTTCTAGCACAGGAGGACTATTGCACAGAACAAAATGCGATTTGGGATATCGCACATAAAATAATTAATAGGAACGATAGCCTCCAACTATCTGGAGTGAATTCTTTGTGTGAACCGCCCGTGCCAGGGTGGATGTCAACTTGCAGTGTGGTCACTGACCTGAAACGGTAATTTTGCTTCTCTCTCCACAAATGCTGCCAGACCTGCTGAGTATTTCCCAGCACTAATTATTTTTAATTCAGATTACCAGCATCTGCATTATTTTGCTTTTATTATTGCAGTGTGATTCCTCAGTTATTTATTTATTTATTTGCAATACTTCAGTAATCACCACCTGATTCCTTTCACAGAGTCCATTACTGAAAGGACTTTCAGCTGTGATATTCATGCTCATGATGTTGACACCTTCACCCATGTCTCTGAACACATTACTGGCAAATTCCCCTCCATTATCAGTCAGAAACTTTACTGGTGTTCCAAGTCTGTAACTGTCCAAGACTGTAACTTGTTATTACTTTACTAAATTAGTAACTAGTATCGTAATCAAATAAATAAATAAGGATTTACAGACATGGCAGAGCAGATGTGCCATAACTGCAATATGTGGGAGCTTGTGGAGAGCATTGTGATGCTGGACAAGCAGATCTGTGGTTAAGTGTCTACAGCTCGAGTAACTTTGTCTCGAGTTGTTGAGGTGGAGTCTGAGCTGCATACATTGTGCACCCTCAGAGAGGGGGAGAGTTACCTGGACACAATGTTCTAGCAGGGGGGTCACACCTCTTAGGTTTATTTCAAGTTCGGAGTTAGTCAATGGTCAGGGAAAGGAGGATGTGACTGTGAGTCAGGCAGGTCTGGAGATCCAGCATTTAGTGATGGAGGAGACTTGGCTCTTGACTTTGACCAACAGGCATGAGATACTTTCTACCAGTGTGGATGAGAACAAGGACTGCTGGGTGGATGAGCAAACTGACCATAGCACCATGATAAAGGACGCCATTCAATTGGGGCAGAAAAACAGAATGTGACAATGATAGGGGACATTATAGTCAGGGGATGGATACTTTTATCCATGACCTGGAATTCCAAAGGTTGTGTGCCTTCCCATTGCCAAGATGAAAGACACCTATTCACAGCTGGATCTGAATTTGGAGTGGATGGGGGAGGATCCAGCCGTCATGGTCCAGATAGGAACATAGAAAATATATAGAAACAGGAATGATGTTCCACTGAGAGTGTTTGAGAAGTTAGAGTCCGAATTAAAGTGCAGAAACTCAAACATAATGATCATTGATTGTTAATTGGGTCACAGACCAATTGGAATCGGGACAAGAAGATTAGAGAATTAAATGTGTGGCTCAATGTGTGGTGTGGAAAGGAAGGGCTTCAATTCATGGGGCACTGGGAAAACAGGGAGCTGTTCCATTGGTATGGATTCCACTTAAACCAGGCTGGGATTATTGTCCTGATGAATCGGAAAACTAGGGATATGGACAGGGCATTAAAGTAAAAGAATGGGGGAGGGTTCAGGTGAAGGGAGGTTTATAAAACTAAATAGAAAATTATCAGGAACCAGAGCAGTGTAGTGATTTGACCACAGGCAGCAGAGTAGGACAGGAGGGGACAAAGAGTTTAACGGTAATAATGCATCAGGGAATATGGTCTATGAAAAGAATATCCGTCCAAAAAAAATTAAAGGCTCCTTCTCTGAATCCATTATAAAATGGATGAACTAGTGGCAGAAATGAAGATAAATGTTTTAGATTTAATTGTCATTTAGATCCCGAGATGGAGTTTTGATGATTGAAGGCATCACCGGGTATGGTAGGGCAAAGGGATGGAGCATTAACATGGGTGTTAGAGCAAAAGAGAGTTGTGAGAGGAGGGTGGGTTTTAGTTGGGCTGGAGAATGTTAATGATGTAGAAAGATATTTTCATATAGAAGGATCTAAATTTATTTTAGAATTTTAGAACAAAGAACAAAGAAAATCACAGCACAGGAACAGGCCATTCGGCCCTCCAAGCCTGCGCCGATCTTGATGCCGTCCAAACTAAAACCTTCTGCACTTCCGGTGACTGTATCCCTCTTTAAATTCAAGGTTTGGGGATCCTAGGACCGAATATAGTTCAACAAGAATATGCTTGGTGGATGGAGGAGCTTGGATGGGATCGGATGTGGACAGCAGAGGTTTAGTGGAGCTGAGCTTTGTTAATCTTGTCAGTGGAATGTCGACCAGGACCACATTGGATAAAGTGAGTCTTGAGATGACATGAGCAGGGATGAGCGTTTCACCAACACGTGGACTGTGGAGTGAATGGAGGACTTTGATGTTATGGAAGTAGGTGGTCTTTGTGTTGAGAGAATATGAGTTGCTGAAGCTTATCGTGGGGTCGAACAGGGAGCCAAGGTTACAAATATTATGGGTCCAACTGAGACAAAATCCAAGGAATAGTGGTGGAGAATGGAAGGTACAGAGTTTGTGCTGTGGACATGAAGATGTTGGCTCCTGTCCTCCCAAAGTTAAACTGGAAGAAACTGTGAATCATAAATGTTGTACATCATTCAAGCAATCTGAAATTCATTGGCACTGTAAGGGTAGAGTGTGGTAAAGGAGAGGTAGAAATAGATGTTGTCAGAGTCCATGTGGATGCTGACCCTTTGTGTTCTGATCATATCTTTAAAGGGCAGCATGGAAATGGGAAAGAACAGCTGGATCGCTGGAGTAGATACTTGGAGGCTCAAAGCAAAAGCAGGTCAACAGGTAAGAGTAGAACCACACGAGGACAGTACCAGTTATCTGGTGAATGAATCAGAGACATTGAAGGAGAATTGCATGATCAACCATGTCAAAGATTGCAGAGAGACTGAGCAGCTCTTGTGGATGGATACAGAGTTACAATAACTGTCACAGAAGGTGTGATATTTCACTTTGTTTGGGACAGTTTGAATATTGTGGCAGGGGTGGAAACCTGATTGAAGGGAGTCTAATATGATATAGTCAGAAGGATGCACACGGTTTTGGGAGGCGAAAACATGCTGAAGGAATTTGGAGAGGAAAGAAAGGTATGAGATGGGATTGGAGTTTTTTATAAGAACAAAGGGATTGGGCCTTGACTTTTGAGGAAGGGGTGACAATAGTGGTTTTGAAAGGGATGGGGAAGAAGGCGAGAATAGAGACACATGTCAATTATCAACCAATATGAGGACCAAGAACTGGAGTGATTATTAATTGAGTAGAAATAAGCTCAAGGTTGTAGGAGGTGTCTTTCATGGACGAGACACATTTGCACAGAGACAGACGGGAGATAGGAGAGAGATTGGTGAAAGAGCTTTGTTTAGGACAGAAAGGATTGTTTTGGTGGGCAATAGAAGGCTGATTTCAACAGGAGCTGGTGAAAGGTTGCTTTTAAATTTAGATGAAAAGAAGGTGCAGAGTATTTCAAACGTTGTTGGAGGTGAGAGAGGAGAAGGTAAGGGAAAGGGTTTATAAAGTTTGCTGTTAGTGAAGAAGAGATACAGGGGATATCTTTGCATTCCAGGATGACCCTGGAGAAATGACCACATAGAGGACAGTGAGGCTGCTTCATGTAGTCCAGCATGAACCAGCTGTGGAGAAGAAACAATCAAGAATCCATCAACTGACTTGGGACAGGAAATCTGAGGGCAGAACAAGATCTTCTATGAGTGTGTGAGAGAGTCAAAGAACCAGCAAAGATTAAATGTTTCTCTGAATCCATTTTGGCCTCTTTTGAGGAACTTTTTTCTGCATTTGTACCTTTTCTAATCATGTAAGTTTATTCTTGAAAAAATATAGTTGACATGAATTGATCCAATGGTGAATTGTAATGACTGTCAGAACATACTTCCTGAGGTTGTTCTCAGGGTGCAGAATTGGCCATTTATTATTACTGCTCCTTTATGGGGAATTAATTTGATGTCTTTTGATGGTGTACGGTCACTGCAACTGCACAAATTCAGCAGTTAAATTGACATCTGGATATTTTATGTTCTATCAATTTGTTTATCTACATTAACATTTATCTTTAATATTATTGGTAATTATACATCACTATCCAAAGCCTTGTAAAAGATAATAAGTCTTCTCATTGTTTTTCACCTGACCACAAGGATTTCAGGAATATCATGACCAGTGAATTATAAATCTATAAGCCCTGCTCAAGATCAATGTTAGTTATTTGTTATGGACACAATTTCCCATTCAGTGAAAACAAATATTTCACTCCATTCCTCAGCTCCTCTCTGAATTTCCTCTGTGTCAGTCCATAGACACAAGTGTTTGTGCAGACACTGAGAAGCTGCAACATCAACCCAACTTGTTGTGCAATATATATCGGGTTACTGTAATATTTGTCTCTATAGTAAAAGTTTTCCACTGGCTGGTCAATCACAAGGACAACATACGTCATCCACAACAGTATAAAATTGGCAGAAATAGTGAAAAGTAAAATCATGGAATTCCTCCGATTCTTCACTTCTGGATCTTTCTGATTCTCACTCTTGCTCCGGAGTCCCCTGCGAACTCTATTTGCCATGATAATGTGTCTGACGGTCAAAGCATTGAACAGCAGAATTAAAACTATTGGTAAGATTGGGTTTATGATGCCTTTGATACATGCGTGTGCCCTCCACAAGGGGGAGGTGAGGTAATCCGTTGTAGCACCACAATACCAAGGCACCTTGTCAATTATAAATACAGGGTCACCTGTAAAGTAATAGGGAATATTTA
Source organism: Heterodontus francisci (assembly GCF_036365525.1). NCBI lineage: Eukaryota > Metazoa > Chordata > Chondrichthyes > Heterodontiformes > Heterodontidae > Heterodontus > Heterodontus francisci. Next base: position 130,776,023 of record NC_090379.1, read on the forward strand.
CAAGACAGCTCACCACAAACAAGATGCCGATAATCATGGACGCTGTTTTCTCTGTGTTATATTTTGATTGCAGCTTCTGACAGCAAAATTTTTACAAAGCGATCAAAAGTGAAGGCAACAGTAAACCAGACAGAACAGTCTGCAGCTACAGCATATGCGACAAGGTTCACCATACACACAGGTGTTATAAACAGGAAACTAACTGGAAAGTACATGATATTAATCCGGTGTAATATCACATGGATGATAATCACCATTAGATCTGCCACTGCCATGGCCACCAGATAGTGAGTGATACATTTGGAGAGACCGCACTTTCCTCGAGACAAAATCACAATCGCCACCAAGTTAACTGTAAGAAACAGAAAACATGAAATTTACCTCGACACTGTCCCCAATCATTTTGAAGAATTATTTAAAGTTGAATAAGACAGTATGGAAATATAAGATTTCCAGATCCAAATTAAATGTAATTTTTATTTAAAGAACTATTTATTTGTAGCAGAGAAATCTGTGGCAAAATGTAAGGGAAATTGAAATGCAAAACAAGTTCTTGGCCTCAGATAGTGAAAAATATACTGTGGTAAAAGTAAAATTACTGACTTTCTTTCTGGGGAATTCTGGTATCCAAAACACCAGAGCCTCCAAAAACAAGTAACTGCACCTCGGCTCCGCCCTGTTGGGTTCTGATGATGCCTTCGACAACAACACCCCTTCCCCTCACTCCCAGAACTGTGATAGGGCTCCCTTGCCCTCACTTCCCAACTAACCAGCATTCACATCCAAAGGATTATCCTCTTCCATTTCGACCACCTCCAGTGTGATGACACCACCAAATACATTTTCCCCTCTCCGCCCCTCCCCTCTCAGCATTCTGAAGGGACCGCTCCCTCCATGACACCTTGATCCACTCCTCCCTCACCCCCAATACCTCATCCCCTTTACACGGCACCTTTAATGCAATCACAGGAGGTGTAATACCTGCCCGTTTACCTCTGCTTTCCTCACCAGCTAAGGCCCCAAACACTGCTTCCATATGATGCAGAAATTTACTTGTACTTCTTTCAATTTACTATACTGTATTCACCGTTCACAATGTGATTTTCTCGACATTGGGGAAACCAAACGCATTTGGGTGACTGCTTTGTGGAACACCTCCACTCATTCTGTAAACATGACCCCAAGCTTTCTATTGTTTACTATAATAATTCACCAACCTGTTCCATGTCCTTGACCTACAGCAGTGTTCCAGTCAACATCAACACAAGCTCGAGGAACAGCACCTCATCTTCAGATTAGACACTCTACAGCCTTCTGGATTCAACATTGAGTTCAAACAATTCAGAGCAGGACTGTCTTTTCATTCTAAAATAAAAAGAAAATACTGGAGATACTGGAAATCTGAAATAAAAGCAAGAAATGCTGGAAATACGCAGCAGGTCAGGCAGCATCTGTGGAGGGAGAAGCAGAGTTAACGTTTCAGATCTGTGACCCTTCTTCAGAACTGGCAAATGTTACAAATGTAATAGGTTTTAAGCAAATAAAGTGGGGGTGGGGCAAGAGATAACAAAAGGCAAGTTTTTTTTATTTTGAGATACAGCACTGCAACAGGCCCATCGGCCCACCGAGTCTGTGCCGACCAACAACCACCCATTTATACTAACCCGACAGTAACCCCATATTCCCTATCGCCCCCCTGCACTCGGAGCAATTTACAACGCCCAATTAACCTATCACCTGCAAGTCTTTGGATGTGGGAGGAAACCAGAGCTCCTGGCGAAAACACACACAGACACAGGGAGAATTTGCAAAATCCGCACAGGCAGTACACAGAATGGAACGCGCGTCCCTGGAGCCGTGAGACTGCTGTGCTAACCACTGCGCCACTGTGCCGCCCATAAGTTGTTGATAGGACAGTGGGTCACAGAGAATAACTGACCAGAAGGTCTTGGAGCAAAGATAAATGGTATGTGAATGGTGTGCAGAAAGATAAAGAGTTAGAGCAGAAACGATGTTAATTGACAAAAAAATGAGCAGCCCTGGCCTAAAGCACAAAGATGTAAAAACAGTGGGTAGGCACATGGTAAAAAATGAATGATTAAACAAACTAACATAAAATAAACAAATCAACATAATAAATTATAAACAATACAAATAAACAAAAAGGGGGCCCTTCGTGCTCTGAAATTATTGAACTCAATGTTTAGTCCGGCAGGCTGTAGTGTGCCTAATCCAGAAATGAGATGCTGTTCCTCGAGCTGGCATTGATGTTCACTGGAACACTGCAGCAAGCCCAGGACTGATATGTGGGCATGAAAGCAGGGGTGTGTGTTGTAATGGAAAGCAACCAGAAGCTCAGAGTCATGCTTTTGGACTGAGTGGAGGTGTTCCGCAAAGCGGTCACACAATCTGCGTTTGGTCTCCCCAGTGTAGAGGAGACCACATTGTGAGCAGTGAATACAGTATACTACATGGAAAGAAGTACAAGTAAATCACTGCTTCACCTGAAAGGAGTTTTTGGGGCCTTGGATAGTGAGGCGAGAGGAGATAAAAGGACAGGTGTTACACCGACTGTGATGCATGGGAAGGTGTCGTGCGAAGGGGACGAGGTGTTGCGGGTAATTGGGGAGTGGACCAGGATGTCACGGGGGGATCTATACATGGTCCATGTCTGAAACTTCCCTTCCCTTCTTCGACTTCTCTGTCTCCATCTCCGGGGATAGGCTGTCTACTAATAATCATTATAAGCCCACCGATTCCCACAGCCAGCTCAACTGCACTTCCCCACACAGGGCCTCTTGTAAGGATTACATTCCATTCTCCCAGTTTCTCCATCTCCGACGCATCTGCTCTGATGATGCAACCTTCCACGACAGCACTTTTGATTTGTCTTCCTTTATCCTCAAACGAGGATTAAACCCCACTGTGGCAGACAGGGCCCTTGACTGTGTCCAGCCTATTTACCACATCTCTATCCTCACCACTTACCCTTCCTCCCAGAACTGCCACAGGGATCCCTTTGTCCTCACATTCCACCCCACCTGCCTCCACATCCAAAGGATCATCCTCTGCCATTTCTGCCACGTCCAGCGTGATGTCACTACCAGATGCATTTTCCACTCCCCTCCCCTATCAGCATTCTGAAGGGATCATTCCCTCTGTAGCACTCTGGTTTACTCCTCCATTACCCAGTGTCACAGTGGTTAGCACTGCAGCTTCACAACTCCAGTGACCTGGGTTTAGTTCTGGCTAGTGCATGTGGGGAGTTTGCAAGTTCACCCCGTGACCACATGAGTTTCTGCCGAGTGCTCTGGTTTCCTCCCACAGTCAAAGACTTGCAGGTTGTTAGGTAAATTAACCAGTGTATATCGCGCTTAGTGTCGGTAGATGGTGGGGATGTACAAAGAACAAAGAAAATGACAGCACAGGAACAGGCCCTTCGGCCCTCCAAGCCTGCGCCGATCCAGATCCTCTATCTAAACCTGTCGCTTATTTTCTAAGGGTCTGTATCTCTTTGCTTCCTGCCCATTCATGTATCTGTCTAGATGCATCTTAAAAGACGCTATCGTGCCCGCGTCTACCACCACCGCTGGCAACGCGTTCCAGGCACCCACCACCCTCGGCGTAAAGAACTTTCCACGCATATCCCCCTAAACATTTCCCCTCTGACTTTGACCTCGTGACCCCAAGTAATTGAATCCCCCACTCTGGGAAAAAGCTTCTTGCTATCCACCCTGTCTATACCTCTCATGATCTTGTACACCTCAATCAGGTCCCCCCTCAACCTCCATCTTTCTAATGAAAATAATCCTAATCTACTCAACCTCTCTTCATAGCTAGCACCCTCCATACCAGGCAACATCCTGGTGAACCTCCTCGGCACCCTCTCCAAAGCATTTACATCCTTTTGGTAATGTGGCGACCAGAACTGCACGCAGTATTCCAAATGTGGCCGAACCAAAGTCTTATACAACTGTAACATGACCTGCCAATCCTTGTACTCAATACCCCGTCCGATGAAGGAAAGCATGCCGTATGCCTTCTTGACCACTCTATTGACCTGCGTTGCCACCTTCAGGGAACAATGGACCTCAACACCCAAATCTCTCTGTACATCAATTTTCCCCAGGACTTTTCCATTTACTGTATAGTTCACTCTTGAATTGGATCTTCCAAAATGCATCACCTCGCATTTGCCCTGATTGAACTCCATCTGCCATTTCTCTGCCCAACTTTCCAGTCTATCTATATTCTGCTGTATTCTCTGAAAGTCCCCTTCACTATCTGCGACTCCACCAATCTTAGTGTCGTCTGCAAACTTGCTAATCAGATCATCTATACTTGCCTCCAAATCATTTATGTATATCACAAACAACAGTGGTCCCAGCACGGATCCCTGTGGAACACCACTGGTCACACGTCTACATTTTGAGAAACTCCCTTCCACTGCTACTCTCTGTCTCCTGTTACCCAGCCAGTTTTTTATCCATCTAGCTAGTGCACACTGGACCCCATGCGACTTCACTTTCTCCATCAGCCTACCATGGGGAACCTTATCAAACGCCTTACTGAAGTCCATGTATATGACATCTACAGCCCTTCCCTCATCAATCAACTTCGTCACTTCCTCAAAGAATTCTATTAAGTTGGTAAGACATGACCGTCCCTGCACAAAACCATGTTGCCTATCACTGATAAGCCCATTTTCTTCCAAATGGGAATAGATCCTATCCCTCAGTATCTTCTCCAGCAGCTTCCCTACCACTGACGTCAGGCTCACCGGTCTATAATTACCTGGATTATCCCTGCTACCCTTCTTAAACAAGGGGACAACAGTAGCAATTCTCTAGTCCTCCGGGACCTCACCCGTGTTTAAGGATGCTGCAAAGATATCTATTAAGGCCCCAGCTATTTCCTGTCTCGCTTCCCTCAGTAACCTGGGATAGATCCCATCCGGACCTGGGGACTTGTCCACCTTAATGCCTTTTAGAAAACCCAACACTTCCTCTCTCCTTATGCCGACTTGACCTAGAGTAATCAAACATCAGTCCCTAACCTCAACATCCGTCATGTCCCTCTCCTCAGTGAATACCGATGCAAAGTACTCGTTTAGAATCTCACCCATTTTCTCTGACTCCACGCATAACTTTCCTCCTTTGTCCTTGAGTGGGCCAATCCTTTCGCTAGTTATCCTCTTGCTCCTTATATATGAATAAAAGGCTTTGGGATTTTCCTTCAACCTGTTTGCTAAAGATATTTCATGACCTCTTTTAGCTCTCTTAATTCTTCATTTCAGATTGGTCCTACATTCCCGATATTCTTCCAAAGCTTCGTCTTTCATCAGCCGCCTAGACCTTATGTATGCTTCCTTTTTCCTCTTAGCTAGTCTCACAATTTCACCTGTCATCCATGGTTCCCTAATCTTGCCATTTCTATCCCTCATTTTCACAGGAACATGTCACTCCTGCACGCTAATCAACATCTCTTTAAAAGCCGACCACATATCAAATGTGGATTTACCTTCAAACAGCTGCTCCCAATCTACATTCCCCAGCTCCTGCCGAATTTTGGTATAGTTGGCCTTCCCCCAATTTAGCACTCTTCCTTTAGGACCACTCTCGTCTTTGTCCATGAGTATTCTAAAACTTACGGAATTGTGATCACTATTCCCAAAGTAGTCCCCTACTGAAACTTCAACCACATGGCCGGGCTCATTCCCCAACACCAGGTCCAGTATGGCCCCTTCACAAGCTGGACTATATACATACTGCTCTAGAAAACCCTCCTGGATGCTCCTTACAAATTCTGCTCCTTCTAGACCTCTAACACTAAGTGAATCTCAGTCAATGTTGGGAAAATTAAAATCCCCTATCAGCACCACCCTGTTGCTCCTACATCTTTCTATAAACTGTTTACATATTTGTACCTATATCTCACGCTCGCTGTTGGGAGGCCTGTAGTACAGCCCCAACATTGTTACCGCACCCTTCCTATTTCTGAGTTCTGCCCATATTGCCTCACTGCTCGAGTCCTCCATAGTGCCCTCCTTCAGCACAGCTGTGATATCCTCTTTGACCAGTAATGCAACTCCTCCACCCCTTTTACCTCCCTCTCTATCCCCCCTGAAGCATCTATATCCTGGGATATTTAGTTGCCAATCATGCCCTTCCCTCAACCAAATGTAGTGGGGAATGTAGGATGAGTATAAATGGGTGATTGTTGGTCGGCACAGACTTGGTGAGTTGAAGGGCCTGTTTCAATGCTATATCTCTGGCTAAAAATAAAGACAAATTGCTCGTTACCTTTTCATGCAATTGCATGACGTGCAATACCGACCATTTTACCTCCTCTCTTCTCACTATCCAAGGCCCCAAAGACTCCTTTAAGGTGAAGCAGTGATTTACTTGTACTTCTTTCAATGTAGTGTTTTGTATTTGCTGCTCAAAATGAGGTCTGCTCTCCAATGGGGAGACCAAACGCAGATTGGGTGACCACGTTGCGGAACACCTCCACTCAGTCCAAAAGCATGACTCCGAGATTCTGGTTGCTTGCCATTAGAACATACACCCCTGCTGTCATGCCCGTATATCAGTCCTGGGCTTGCTGCAGTGTTCCAGTGAACATCAATGACAGCTCAAGGAACAGCATCTCATTTACGGATTAGGCACACTACAGCCTGCCAGACTGAACATTGAGTTCAAAAATTTCAGAGCATGACGGGCCCCCCTTTTATTTTTATTTATTTTTTCTTTTAGTTACAATTTGCTATTTCTTATTTGTTCATGTTATTTTAGTTTGTTTCGTAATTCATTTTTTATTTACCATGTGCCTACCAACAGTCTTGTTTTTCATCTTTGTGCTTGAGGCTAGGGTTGTTCATTTTTCTGCCAATTTCTACCTTCTCTGCATTAAAACATTTTCTTTCAGCACACCATTAACATACTGTTTGCTTTTGCTCCATGACCATATGGTCAGTTATTCGCTGTGACCCTCTATCCTAGCAACATATCTCTTTGCTCACCCCTGCTTTATTTACTTAAATCCTTACATTTAACATTTTAATATTTGCAGGTTCTAATGAAGGGTCACTGACCTGAAATGTTAACTCTGCTTCTCTCGCCACAGATGCTGCCAGACCTGCTGAGTATTTCCATCATTTCTTGCTTTTATTACAGTGTTTCTATTCCATTTTATTGCATTTTACTTTGTTTTATTTTATGTAATTCCATTTTTAAACCATCGGCCTGTCTTAACCTCGTTTTTCAGGTTTTTGATTTTGGACTGAGCTGTTAATTATTCTGCCATTAACACTCTCTCTGGACTACTGCTTTGTCCTTTCATATTGCTAAATGCTCCTTTTGCCTTTGTTCCATGATATGTTTGTCATTGAATCTCTTTTGCCCTCCGCCCTATCGCACACCTTCCCTTTCGTTCTTCTTCTCACTCCCTCCTTCTCACTTGCTCAACGTCTATTACATTCCTAATCTTTACCATTTCTGATGAAAGGTCACAGACCCTAAACATTAAATATGTTTCTTCCTCCACAGATGCTGCCAGACCGGCTGAGTATTTTCAGAACTTTCTGCTTTTATTTCAGATTTCCAGCATCCGCAGTATTTTGTTTTTATTATTCTGGAGAGTGCATTCTCCCCCTGTTGGGTGATGGGCTGCTCAACCTGGAGAGTGCACACTCGTCCTGTTGGGTTACAGTCTGTATAACATGGAGAGCACACTCTCGTCCTGTTAGGTTATAGTTTGTACAACACTGACAGTGAACTCTCCTCTTATTTTTAAACATTGGCCAGGAAAAGTGCAGAATGGAAAAGATTTGTGGATTGGATCATGCTCCAGTTACAGGAGTCACCAGGAGTTCCCTTCCACTTCCATTGAGAAACAAATTCAAAGCTGAATTCAAATCCATGCAAACAAGAGAAATTCTGCAGTTACATCATATGTCAACATGAAATAAAATTACAACACAATAACTCTTAGAATCCTTGGTTACTAAGTCAACCCACTAACAACATCAGCACATTTAAAATTGCTCATTTATTTCTGATCTGATGTTCAGATAGACATTAAACAGAATTGATATTTTAGCATTTTCTATGTTGAAAATTCAAGAAACAATATAACTGTAATTCAGAAATCATATGAAGATAACAGGAGAGTTACTCGCCACTTAACAGATGCCATCAAACAGGGAAAATATAACATGAAGAATCACACATTGATATTTAACTTTTACTGTGTTATTTGACTGTCTTACCAGGAATACCGATGGCTGCAAGAATCGGGTAGTAAATGAGTTCGATCTGGTAAATTGCAGGGTAACCCATTTCTTAGGTGAAACACCAATGTGGAGACTTCTTCAGAGGAGCCCTTTATTAATAGCAAAGACCAACCTCCATGGGGGCAGTCATCTGGGAAATGTGAGCAGAGATATTAGATAAAGTCCAGTGAATAAACTGCTTAATGAACCATATTTTTCTCATTTTCTGTAATACAAAAGAGTCATTACCGTATATGGAAAAGAAAATAATTTTATATTCCTCAGAAATTTCTTCATAACATGATTTGAATCTTCTTTTGTTATGATCTCAAGTGTTTATGTGCATGAAGAGTCTCGGGAACAAAGGTCCTGGTGTTGATGTGAATGAACAGTCTCAGGAACAATAACCCTGGTGTTGATGTGGATGAACAGTCTCAGGAACAATAGCCCTGGTGTTGATGTGAATGAACATTCTGAGGAGCAATATCCCTGGTGTTGATGTGGATGAACAGTCTCAGGAACAATAGCCCTGGTGTTGATGTGAATGAATAGACTCAGGAACAATAACCCTGGTGTTGATGTGGATGAACAGTCGCAGGAACAAGAGCTTTCGTGTTGATGTGGATGAACAGTCTCAGAAACAATAGCCATGGTGTTGATCTGGATGAACAGTCTCAGGAACAACAGCCCTGGTGTTGATGTGGATGAACATTCTCAGGAACAATAGCCCTGGAAGCCGAAGGAGGTGATGGCAAATTATTGACATGGTTAGAAAGTTGGTTGAGTGGTAGGCGACAGAGAGTGGGGATAATGGGTAATTACTCCGATTGTCAGGATTGAACCAGTGGTGTCCCTCAGGGATCTGGGTTGGGGCCTCAGTTATTCACATTATTCATTAACGACTTGGATGATGGCAAAGTAAGTCATATATCCAAATTTGCTGATGATACAAAGTTAGGTGGCATTGTAGACAGTCTAGATCTTAGCATAACATTGCAAAGAGATATTGACAGACTAGGTGAATGGGCAAACCTATGGCAGATGGATTTCAATGTGGGCAAGTGTGAGGTTATCCATTTTGGGCCAAAAAAGGATAGAGCAGGGTACTTTCTAAATGGGAAGAGGGGGTTCAAGTGCATTGATCTTTAAAATGACACCAGCAAGAGCAGAAAATAGTCAAAAAGGCTCATGGAATGCTTGCCTTAATATCGAGTGGATTGGAGTATAAAGACACAGAGGTTATGCTCCTGCTGTAGAAAACCCTGGTTAAACTCCACTTGGAGTACTGTGAGCAGTTCTACGCAACACACCTTAGAAAGGATATATTGGCCTTGGAGGGAGTGCAATGTAGGCTTCCAAGAATGATACCTGAACCTGTCTCTGGATGCAGAAATCAACAAGCGCATGCGTAAGGCTTCCACTGCTATGTCCAGACTGGCGAAGAGAGTGTGGGAAAATGGCGCACTGACACGGAACACAAAAGTCCGAGTGTATCAGGCCTGTGTCCTCAGTACCTTGCTCTACGGCAGCGAGGCCTGGACAACGTATGCCAGCCAAGAGCGACGTCTCAATTCATTCCATCTTCGCTGCCTTCGGAGAATACTTGGCATCAGGTGGCAGGACTATATCTCCAACACAGAAGTCCTTGAAGCGGCCAACACCCCCAGCTTATACACACTACTGAGTCAGCAGCGCTTGAGATAGCTTGGCCATGTGAGCCGCATGGAAGATGGCAGGATCCCCAAAGACACATTGTACAGCGAGCTCGCCACTGGTATCAGACCCACCGGCCGTCCATGTCTCTGCTATAAAGACGTCTGCAAACACGACATGAAATCGTGTGACATTGATCACAAGTCGTGGGAGTCAGTTGCCAGCATTCGCCAGAGCTGGCGGGCAGCCATAAAGACAGGGCTAAAATGTGGCGAGTCGAAGAGACTTAGTAGTTGGCAGGAAAAAAGACAGAGGCGCAAGGGGAGAGCCAACTGTGCAACAGCCCCGACAAACAAATTTCTCTGCAGCACCTGTCACTCCAGAATTGGCCTTTATAGCCACTCCAGGCGCTGCTTCACAAACCACTGACCACCTCCAGGCGCGTATCCATTGTCTCTCGAGATAAGGAGGCCCAAAAGAAAAAAGAAAAGAAAGAAACCTGGACAACAGGGGTTAGGTTACGAGGAGAGATTTCACAAATTAGGCCTATTTTCGCTAGAATTTAGAAGGTTAAGGAGTGATCTGATTGAAGTCTTCAAGATATTAACAGGAAAGGACAGGCTGGATAAAAATACATTATTTCCACTAGTTGGAGATCCTAAAACTAGGGGGCATAATCTAAAAATTAGGACCAGACCGTTCAGGAGAGATGTTAAGAAGCACTTCTTCACACAACTATCAGTTGAATCTAGAACAGCTGTTAATTTTAAATCTCAGGTAGATAGATTTTTGTTAAGCAAAGATATTAAGGGATATTGTCCAAAGGCTGGTATATGGAGTTAGGCCATGGATCAGCCATGATCTCATTGAATAGTGGGACAGGCTCGAGGGGCTGAATGGCCTATTCCTGTTCCTGTCTTCCTATGTTTGTAATACTCTCCACTTCACTGTTCAATTGAATAATTCAAAATTCGAAGAGCACTGAGACATTGGCTGGATTTTACACCCCCCCCCCCCCCACCCACAAAGGGTTGGATATTGGGGGCTTTGGGGTGTAAAATGGGGTGAGTGGGCAGCTTTTAGCCGCTGCCGCTCTGTGTAAAATGGCAGCCGAGGTGGGATCCGGTCAGGAATGGTCCCCCGAACATCCCACTCCATTTTACATCCCCCAAAAAAGCCGGATGGTGGCTGGGGTGGGACATAAAATGAAGCGGGAGGCTTGGTGAGGGCCCTTCACAACCGGCTCCCATCCCCATCGTCACGTTACCCAGAGCGGCAGTGACTAAAAACTGCCCGCTCGCCCCAGGCCAATTAGGTCCCTTAAGTGGCCACTTAATGGCCACGAAAGGATCTCCGCCCATCTCCACGGGGATTTTACCTGTGGCTGCTCGCTTGTCAGGACCAAGAAAAGTCGCCTGATAAAAGCAGGGAGTGCTGCCCCCGCTGCCCCAACGACTCCCAATACTCAACACGAGCCCTGTACCTGGCGAGGTAACAAAAGCTTGCCTGTGTTCCAGGCTTCCCGACATCTTCCTCACAAAGCTGGGCTGCATTCCCAGCAGCCGCCACCACTGCCTGTGGTGCTGCTGGGACTGAGAGCTGCTGGCCCACTGATTGGTCAGCAGCTCTATTAGGCAGGACTTCCTACCTCAAGCAGGTATCTCCGCCTCAGAGCAATAAAAGCCCAGGGATCCGCAAAATATGGGTCAGATCCACAGGCCAGGTGGAAGCAGGTTCGCCACCGACGTTTTTAGTCAGCGGCTGGCTCCCGTCTGCAAAGAGTAAAATCCTGGCCATTGTTTAAGACCATCTGAGACAGACTTTATTCAGGAGATTTAATAAAGGAGAGGGTCTAAGGTAATGAAAAGATCCTGGGAAAGCAATTGGTGTTGTTGGGAAGAAATAACTTATCACCATGGAAATCAAACTGTTAAGATTCTTTCATCACAATAAATATAAAATCTCAGACTCTGAGCAGCCGATAGAAGCAACTGAGGCAACTTGTACCACAAATGCCGATGTGTTCTGTGATGTCGGTCCTGAGGAATTGTTAATCTGAGTATAGCAGAAAGGGAAGATTGGGGGAAGCAAAATTAGTAACTGGAAGTAGAAAAGGAGTAAGCAAAATTACAAGACAGGTGAAGCAAAGGCAAACATCAAATAAAATCAGATTACAGAATAATGTTAAAACGTCAGTTACAACACTCTGTCTGAATGCAGACAGCATTCACAACAAGGTAAATGATTTGAAGGCACAAATACACGGAAATGGGTATGATTTAGTTGCCATTTCAGAGACCATGGTATAGGGTAACCATAACGGAATTACAGAATTCTGATGAAGGGTCACTGACCTGAAACGTTAACTCTGTTTCTCTCTCCATAGATGCTGCCAGACCTGCTGAGTATTTCCACAATTTTTTGTTTGTGTTACATGATTGCTACAGTGCAGAATGAGGCCATTCAGCCCATCTTGTTTACACTGGCTGTCCGAACGAGTATTTCATCTAATGCCACTCCTCTGCCTTCTTCCCATAAACCCGAACATCCTTCCTTTTCATATAACTGTCTAAGTCCCTCTTGTTGCCTCGATTGAACCTGCCTCCTGCACACTGTTACAACCAGGTGAGAAAGGAGTCTCGGTGTTCTCTCTCAGCCTTTGCCATTTTGACAGTAGCAGGATTTAATTTATTAAAGCACCATTTGTTAAGCTTCCCCTCCTTGTTCACTGCTCTCTAATTGTAAAGGCAAAAACAAAAGACAACCAGACAGGTTTTTTAAGATTTAAACAAGAAAGGTGTGTTTATTAACCTTAAAACTCCAATTTGGTTAAATCTATGAAAAATACTTGACATAACCATGCCAGCTTGCATACACGATAAACGTACTTAAATGGAGAAAGAAAAGGAGAAAGAATTAAAAGGGAAAGGTTTGAATCAATAACTGGAGTTCATTTACTGTTTGTGAACTGGATGTACAGTTTTTGATTGCAGTTGTTTTTACAGTTCTCGTTGGGGCTCAGTGCACACTTTCAAACTTTTTTAAAATGCAGAAGTCTTCTCTCTCTTGAGGTTTGAGGGGCCTCAGTGGATCTTCCTTGAATTACCTAAGAGAGAGAGGGGGAGATAGGTGCTCTCTTCTTCAAGTTTAGTTGCAGACTGTTTTCAAAGTGATCTGTGAGCACAATTCAAAACTCCAAGTAGGCCAACAGGTTATTCACGGGACTAACCCTTATTTGGACCAACCGCTCTAGCGGTTTGAGGATCCAAAGCTCTCAGACGGGAGTGTAATGCTGTCTCTTACATAGACAAGATATGGATCACAGTTGCCCAGACCAAAATGAGCAGTCATGTTTCAGTGGTCTTTCTAAACCAAACTTTTTTTCCCAGTCCAATAACAGTTTAAAATTAATTCCCCATATGACAAAATTAATATGTCTCATTTTGGCAGGTGTGGTTTTCAAGATACCTCCACATTCAGTGGATTGAACTGCAATTTTTGAAGAGCATTTCTTTCTAAAAAAATCTCTTGGCATTTCTTCACGGATGAAGATTTTGGGAAGCTTGTAGTTATCAGTTACAGGCCCACTGGTGGCTAGTCAGGCCTATCTGTGACCAGCAGATTCTCCCACAGCGGGTACAAGTGAAGGTGTAGTTGCTGCTGGGGGCAATTGGATCCATTCTTCATCTCATTTGCTCTTCCTTGCTGGTTCTTCGCTCAGTGTCAAAGGTGTCTGCAGCCCTCCTGATGAAGCGTCTCCAGGCATCACGATCTATGGCCTACGCTTCCCACTGGCGATGGTCGATGTGGCACACAGAGAGGGACTACTTCAGGGAATCCTTGAAACGTTTACATGGGGCCCCTCTGTTCCTTTTACCTGAGGTCAGCTCTCCATACAACACGATCTTGGGCAAGCGACTCTCCTCCATTCGGGTAACATGACCTGCCCAATACAGAAGAATGGTCTCGATGCTGGTGATGTTGTCTGTTTCCAGGACTTCAATGTTTGTGATGTGGTCCTGACTGCGGATCTTGAGGATATTGTGGAGGCAGCACTGCTGGGTGATGAGGACTATGGCTTTGCACACTTTGAGTTTGGTCTGTACTCTGAGGCTGTGGTTGGTCCACACACGTTTGAAGAGTCTGTTGAATCTACTGTTTGCTTTTGAGAGCCTATTGTCCACGTCCTTGTCTATGGTGGCATCAAATGAGATGACGCTCCCCAAATAAGTAAATTAGTTGAGGACATTGATCTGGCTTCCCTCGATGACAATGCTTGGTGGTCTGTAATCTTCTTGGGGTGCAGGTTGATGCAGGACTTCCACTTTATAAAAGAAATAAAGAGAGAAAGTACAGGAAAACACACATGAATTTCTCTCATTCATTCTCATTCACAGAGAAATCCTAAAGATTGTTATTGCCTGTCTTTTCTTGGTATCAGTGCTGCTTTTAACTTCCCTTTTTAACATCCCAATAACGTGATTTTTGCGGAAGGTTTTGATTTTGCACATTTGCAAGACTGTTTATGGTGTTTTTGTTCTTGTTGATGTCTGCAGGGGGAGGGTTAGATTTAATTAGCCCTAGTGTTGACTTCTGCTCTTGGGTGGATCCACTCTTAACTCTCCTTCAGTGTTTTGATGAGTCATGCAAGGGCTTTTTGCCTTGGGGGACATTTGGTTCATTTTTCGCCTGACTGTGGTTGAGGATTCTTTGCTAATCTTCCCTTTGTCCTCTGGGACACTTCTGCCTTCAGGTATTGGTCCATATTCCACTGAAATCCGCTGTGGCACTTCGACTCGATGAGGCATCACCCTCACAGGTTTTCTGCCCTCTAGAGGACTATCTTTGTCTCTGCAGGTTTGTGTCAATGCTGTCAGCAACTCTGGTGGGTTGCTTCTGGTGTCTCTATTTACATAGGAGGATGTAGGGTCTAAGTTATCCAACATTTAGGGGTTGGCTGACTGCACAGCAAGGGTTTTCAACTGAGATTCCTCTCACATTCCCTGTAACCTGTCCTCTTTGTCCTTTTTTCCCATTTCTTCTCTTACTTCTGGCCAACCTTGTGCTTGTCTGCCCTTATTATTCTCCGCAGGGATCCCGTACAGTTCCCCAGTGCTCTGATGGAGGATTTCCCAAATACAGATACAGGACTTAGGGCTGTGGATTTCACGACAGGTTGCGGTTTCCCCTCATGGCACATGCGGTAACTCCTGCAGTTCTCCACTACATCCTTGTGGAGTTTGGGTCAGTCAAACTGCTGTCTTGTGCAGGCTTTGGTTTTTCATATACTGACATGTACAGCCACGATAATCTCCTGGCCATTCTTAATATTTCTCTGCGGTACCTCTGCAGCACCACCAGCTGGTGAACCACTATCCACTCTTTGTCCTCAGATCTGTGATGCGAACTCCACTTCCACACCAGTACCTCATTCTTTAAATATTAGTAGTTAGGGACTCCCTCTGCTTTAATTTCAGACTGGGCAGTCTGTGATAAGTCTTTCAGTATTGGGTCGCTCGCTGAACCCCCGTTAGGGAAGATTTATTTAACCCATCCCGGGGGTCATATAACTTTCTAAAGAAAGGTTCAGACATAGGAACATAGGAAAATGGGAACAGGAGAAGGCCATTCAGCCCCTCGAGCCTGTCCCGCCATTCAATGAGATCATGGCTGATCCATGGCCTAACTCCATATACATGCCTTTGGCCCATATCCCTTAATATCTTTGCTTAAAAAAAATCTATCTATCTGAGATTTAAATTTAACAATTGTTCCAGCTTTAACTGGTGTTTGTGGGACAGAGTTCCAAACCTCTATCACCCTTTGCGTGAAGAATTGCTTCCAAACACCTCTCCTGAACGGTCTGCTCCTAATTTTTGGACAATGCCCCCGGGTTTTTGAATCTCCAACCAGTGGAAGTTGTTATTTTTATCTCGCCTGTCTTTTCCCGTTAATATCTTGAACACTATGATCAGATCACCCCTTAACCTTCTAAATTCTAGAGAAAATAGGCCTAATTTGTGTAATCACTCCTTTAACTTAACCCATGTAGTCCAGGTATCATTCTTGTAAACCTATGTTGCATTCCCTGCAAGGCCAATATATCCTTTCTAAGGTATGATGCCCAGAACTGCTCACAGTACTCCAAGTGGGGTCTAACCAGGGTTTTGTACAGCTGCAGCACAACCTCTGTGTCTTTATACTCCAATCCTCTAGATATAAATGTTGGCATTCCATTAGCCTTTATGATTATTTTCTGCACTTGCTCGTGTCATTTTAAAGGTTTACTTAACCTCTTCCCATTTAGAAAGTACGCTGCTCTATCCTTTTTTGTTCCAAAATGGATAACCTCACACTTGCCCACATTGAAATCCATCTGCCATAGGTTTGCCCATTCACCGAGTCTGTCAATATCTCTTTGCAATTTTATGCTAAGATCTAGACTGTCTACAATGCCGCATAACTTTGTATCATCAGCAAATTTGGATATATGACTTACTATGCCATCATCCAAGTCGTTAATGAATAATGTGAATAATTGAGGCCCCAACACTGATCCCTGTGGGACACCACTGGTTCAATCCTGCCAATCGGAGTACTTACCCATTATCCCCACTCTCTGTCGCCTACCACTCAACCATGTCAATAATTTACCCTCAACACCATGGGCTTCTACCTTCGTTAACAGTCTCTTATGTGGGAATTTATCAGATGCCTTCTGGAAATCCATATAAATAACATCCATAGACACTCCCCTGTCCATGGCCTTAGTCAACTCTTCAAAAAATTCAATGAGATTTATCAGGCATGACCTTCCC
The DNA here is from genome assembly GCF_036365525.1 of Heterodontus francisci. NCBI lineage: Eukaryota > Metazoa > Chordata > Chondrichthyes > Heterodontiformes > Heterodontidae > Heterodontus > Heterodontus francisci. The sequence goes on from NC_090379.1 coordinate 130,792,766, forward strand.
GCCATGAATCCATGCTGGCTGTCCCTGATTAACTGAAATGTTTCTCGGTGTTCAGTCACCCTCTCCTTGATTAGAGACTCCAGCAACTTGCCCACCACAGATGTCAGGCTAACTGGTCTGCAATTCCCTTGGTTCCCCCTTTCACCCTTCTTAAAAAGTGAAGTGACATGTGCAACTTTCCAATCCAGAGCGACCACTCCTGAATCTAGGGAACTCTGAAAGACTATAGTTAGGGCATCTACAATGTGCTCCCCTACTTCCTTTAACACCCTCGGATGGAAACCGTCAGGTCCTGGGGATTTCTTACTCTTTAGTTCCATTAATTTCCTTGTCCCTGATGTTTTACTTATGTTAATTGTATTAAGTCCCTGTGCCCTATCGGCTGTCAATTTTTTCGGGACTTCCGGCAAGTTATCCTCCATTTCAACTGTAAATACTGAGGCAAAGTAATTGTTCAACACGTTTGCCATTTCCCCATTATCAATGACAATATCCCCATTTTCAGGTTTTAGTGGGTCTACATTGCTTTTAACCACTCATTTTCCCTTTATGTAAGTATAACATTTCTTCTTATTGATTTTGATGTCCCTTGCAAGTTTCCTTTTATAATCTCTTTTAGTAGCTCTTAAAAGCTGCTTTGTTACCCTTTTCTCTTTGTATCGATCACATTCGGCCGGATCTGTGCTGTGTTTTACGTTTTTGTAAGTTCTTTATTTTTGTTTTATGCTGTCCCTAATCTCTTTAGTTGTCCATGGCTGTTTTTTCTGTGAAGTGGAGCTTTTTCCTCTCAGGGGTATGTGCTCGCTCTGTGTTTCGTTAAATGTTTCTTTAAATATTCTCCACTGCTCTTCAGTCGTTTGACCCAATAACAGATCTACCCAGTTTACCGTGGACAGTCTGTGTCTCATCCCAGTACAGTCAGCCTTACCCAAGTCTAAAATTCTCGTGGCTGATTCGTGCTTTTCACTTTCAAACACTACCTTGAATTCGATCATGTTGTGATCACTACTTGATAAATGTACACGCCCAGTTAGGCTACTAATTAAATGTGGCTCATTACTCATAACTAAATCTAATATTACCTATTCCCGTGTTACATTTAGGACATATTGCTGCAGGAAACTATCTTTTTATTTTGTTTCCAAAATATACTTTTTTCATAAAAATCTATAAAAAAAAATACATTACCAAACTGTTTCAAACAGCAGCAAGTCAAAAAATACAAACAGTGCAAAGGTGATCAGTTTCCTTCAATACAATCATGAGTTGCCTCACAACCCTTCCATTTCACATTCGTCGAGCCAGATACATTTTTGCATTTTACAGGAGAAAAAATTTTCCCGATACAGTTCGAGGGGTTTCCCATGGATGCAGCCCCTCAGTTCAGCTGGGTCGGGGGAACCTTACACTGTGGTCATTCCCCATTGAGCCTTTGCTGTGGCTGCCCCAAGCTTTAGTGCGTCCCTCAACACGTAGTCCTAAACCTTGGAATGTGCCAGTCTGCAACACCCGGTCGTGGGCAACACTTTGAGCTGGAAGACCAGCAAGTTTGGGCAGACCAAAGGGCGTCTTGCACCGAGTTGATAGTCCTCCAGTTTGTCTCGGTGTGTGTCCCTGGGAACAGCCCGGAGAACACAGACTCCTGTGTTACAGAGCTGCTTGGGATGTACCTAGACAAAAACCACTGCATCTCTTTCCACACCTGCTTTGCAAAGACACATTCCAGGAGGAGGTGGGCAACCCTCTCTTTCCCACCACAGCCACCGCGGAGGCAATGTCTTTGACGGTCTGCTCGGGGAACCATCCGACAGGATCCCCCGTCTCCTTTTCCCGTAGGGCCTTGAGGACGTTCCGTGCAGACCACTGCTTGATGGATAGGTGGTCAAAGGTGTTTTACCGCAGAAACTGCTCCACGAAGGATCGGTGGTACGGCACGGTCCAACTCCATGGAGCGTTCCGCGACAATGTGATTAGGCCCATCCTTCGCAACACCGGGGACAGATCGAACCTTAGCACGTAGTGACACTTGGAGTTTGCGTACTGGAGATCTACACACAGCTTGATGCAGCCGCACACAAAAGTTGTCATCAGGATGAGGGCCACGTTGGGTACATTTTTCCCGCCCTTATCCAGAGGTTTGAACATCGTGTCCCTCCGGACCCGGTCCATTTTGGATCCCCAGATGAAGCGGAAAATGGCTCGGGTGACCGCCACAGCGCAGGAGTGGGTTTTGGGCCAGACCTGCGCCATGTACAGCAACAACGTGAGTGCCTCACGCCTGATGACCAGGTTCTTACCCACAATGGAGAGAGATCGCTGCCCCCACATGCTCAACTTTTGTTGTACCTTGGCTACTCGCTCCTCCCAGGTTTTGGTGCACGTCCCGGCCCTTCCGAACCATATCCCCAGCACCTTCAGGTAGTCTGACCTGACGGTGAAGGGGACAATGGATCGGTCAGCCCTGTTTTCAAAGAACATGGCCTCGCTCTTGCCGTGGTAAACTTTGGCTCCCGATGCCAGTTCGAACTGGTCGCAGATGCTCATCAGTCTGCGCACAGACAGCAGATCTGAGCAGAAGACGGCGACGTCGTCCATGTACAGGGAGGTTTTAACCTGAGTGCCTCCACTGCCTGGGATTGTCACCCCTCTTTTGCTCGCATCCTTCCTAATAGACTCAGCAAAGGGTTCAATACAGCAAACAACAAGACCGGGGAGAGAGGACAGCCCTGTCTGACTCCAGATTGGATCGGGAAACTTTCAGATTCCCACCCATTGATTGAGACTGTGCTACTGATGTTTGCGCCCAGCAGTGTGATCCAATTGCAGATTCCCTCCCCAAACCCCATTTTGGAAAGCACGTCCATCATGTAGGTGTGCGATATCCTGTCAAAAGCCTTCTCCTGGTCCAGGCTGATGAGGCAGGTGTCCACCCTTCTGTCCCATACATAGGCGATCGTATCCCTGAGTAGCGCGAGACTATCAGAGATCTTCCTGCCGGGTACAGTGCAGGTCTGATCGGGGTGGATCAGCAACTCCAGAGCAGACTTGACTCGACTGGCTATGACTTTGGACAGAATCTTGTAGTCAACATTCAGTAGTGAAATGGGCCGTCAATTTCTGATTTCTGCCCTCTCCCCTTCAAAACTGTCCTCATTCATATTTCAATAAATTTATTTCCCATCTTCTTTGTTCTGTATTTACAATTGGATCCCATGTCCTTCTAGAACTGTTCAGTAAATCTCAGTGAGACCAAGAGTGACTCTCTATTGCCTCCTCCTTTACTTTAGTATAAACAATCCCAGCTGATTCTAACTGAAGTACTCAGGGGAAGAACATCCTTTGATATTTTCTTGTCTAATATTCTCGACACAAGTTGAGAGGTGACAAAGAACGAACTTTTCATTTGTTTTCAGATACCTCAGAAAAAGATTTGGTGGCACTTTTTCTGTTGGATAAGTCGTTTGATTTTGATGCTAATAAATACATTTAGTGGGACATGACAGGGAAAATAATATCAACATGATTTTAAGTCAATTTCATTCTTGATGGGGTGATTTGTACGTTATTTGGAAAATCTTCCTTTCAATGTGTTACAATTTGTGTATTTCAACAAAAATGCAGAATTTTCAAAGCATTTCCTGCAGCTTAGTTACCTTTGTAGCTCCTGTGCCCTTTTCTTTACTATCTTACAAAGAACAAAGAACAAATAAATATACAGCACAGGAACAGGCCCTTCAGCCCTCCAAGCCTGTGCCGATCCAGGTCCTCTATCTAAACATGTCGCCTATTTTCTAAGGGTCTGTATCTCTTTACTTCCTGCCCATTCATGTATCTGTCAAGATACATCTTAAAAGACGCTATCGTGCCAGCGTCTACCACCTCCGCTGGCAATGCGTTCCAGGCACCCACCACCCTCTGCGTAAAGAACTTTCCACGCATATCCCCCCTAAACTTTTCCCCTCTCACTCTGAACTCGTGACCCCCAGTAATTGAATCCCCCACTCTGGGAAAAAGCTTCTTGCTATCCACCCTGTCTGTACCTCTCATGATTTTGTACACCTCAATCCGGTCCCCCCTCAACCTCCGTCTTTCTAATGAAAATAATCCTAATCTACTCAACCTCTCTTCATAGCTAGCGCCCTCCATACCAGGCAACATCCTCTGCACCCTCTCCAAAGCATCTACATCCTTTTGGTAATGTGGCGACCGGAACTGCACGCAGTATTCCAAATGTGGCCGAACCAAAGTCTTATACAACTGGAACATGACCTGCCAACCCTTGTACTCAATACCCCGTCCGATGAAGGAAAGCATGCCGTATGCCTTCTTGACCACTCTATTGACCTGCGTTGCCACCTTCAGGGAACAATGGACCTGAACACCCAAATCTCTCTGCACATCAATTTTCCCCCGGACTTTTCCATTTACTGTATAGTTCACTCTTGAATTGGATCTTCCAAAATGCATCACCTCGCATTTGCCCGGATTGAACTCCATCTGCCATTTCTCTGTCCAACTCTCCAATCTATCTATATTCTGCTGTATTCTCTGACAGTCCCCTTCACTATCTACTACTCTACCCATCTTAGTGTCGTCTGCAAACCTGCTAATCAGACCACCTATGCTTTCCTCCAAATCATGTATGCATATCACAAACAACAGTGGTCCCAGCACGGATCCCTGTGGAACACCACTGGTCACACGTCTCCATTTTGAGAAACTCCCTTCCACTGCTACTCTCTGTCTCCTGTTGCCCAGCCAGTTCTTTATCCATCTAGCCAGTACACCCTGGATCCCATGCAACTTCACTTTCTCCATCAACCGACCATGGGGACCCTTATCAAACGCCTTACTGAAGTCCATGTATATGACATCTACAGCCCTTCCCTCATCAATCAACTTTGTCACTTCCTCAAAGAATTCTATTAAGTTGGTAAGACATGACCTTCCCTGCACAAAACCATGTTGCCTATTACTGATAAGCACATTTTCTTCCAAATGGGAATAGATCCTATCCCTCAGTATCTTCTCCAGCAGCTTCCCTACCACTGACGTCAGGCTCACCGGTCTATAATGACCTGGATTATCCCTGCTACCCTTCTTAAACAAGGGGACAACATTAGTAATTCTCCAGTCCTCCGGGACCTCACCCGTGTTTAAGGATGCTGCAACAATATCTGTTAAGGCCCCAGCTATTTCCTCTCTCGTTTCCCTCAGTAACCTGGGATAGATCCCATCCGGACCTGGGGACTTGTCCACCTTAATGCCTTTTTGACTACCCAACACTTCCTCCCTCCTTATGCCGACTTGACCTAGAGTAATCAAACATCTGTCCCGAACCTCAACATCCGTCATGTCCCTCTCCTCGGTGAATACCGATGCAAAGTACTCATTTAGAATCTCACCCATTTTCTCTGACTCCACGCATAACTTTCCTCCTTTGTCCTTGAGTGGGCCAATCCTTTCTCTAGTTACCTCTTGCTCCTTATATATGAATAAAAGGCTTTGGGATTTTCCTTAACCCTGTTTGCTAAAGATATTTCATGACCCCTTGAGCCCTCTTAATTCCTCGTTTTCATTCTTAACATATACATACCATTATAGAGCATTTTAAATGCAATTGCCTGTAACTATCACATGTCTGGGTTGCATTTTCTGCATTTCCCTGTAGCATACATTTTCCATCCGAAATATAATGGATAATCTCACCAGGAGCAGGAATCCAAGAAGGAATTCCTGCTCCAGACCACAGGAGCAGAGAAGTGAATTGAACAGGGACTCAAAGTCTTCTTGGGAGTTTCTGCTTCTTTATGTCTTTGTTACCTCAGGCAGTGTTTTAATCTGCTCGGCTGAAGGTAGAGCTGTCAGTTACTGTCTAATTGATCAAACATCTGTTACTTTCATGTATTTATTTCCTTTCAATTATGCATTCCATAAGGTATTTCCTATTATTCTTAAAAACAAAAACCTGTATTCCATTCCACAGGTAATGTTTATAGCATTAGGTAAAGCTTAGATCATGAAATATGGTGAATGAGTTCCCTATTTCACTCCAAATTCCATAAAAAAATTATTTTAGTCTGATGTCTAATTTCCCTGTTTATTTTCTTTCCTCACAGTTAACTTACTGACCATTGTGATCCTATCCCGGGGAAAGTGCGGTCTCTCCAGATGTGTGTCCCGTTACCTGCTGTTTATGGCAGTGACAGATCTACTTGTCATTATCATCGATCTGATACTGAGGCAGATTCCGATTGTTTATCGGGAACAGTTTTTATTCGTGCAATCAATCTCTGTGTGCAATATTCACACAGTCCTGCTTTTCACAGTCACAGACTGTTCTGTCTGGTTCTCTGTCACTTTCACTTTTGATCGATTTGTGGCCATTTGTTCCCGAAAGCTGAAAACTAAATATTGCCCCGAGAAAACAGCGGCTGTAGTTCTGGGAACAGTAACTGCGCTGAGCTGTTTAAAGGACATAACCTGGTATTTTATGCTGATGGGATTGTATCAGCTTGACAATATGCCCTGGTTTTGTGCTGTAAAACCCATTGTTAGTCTATCACAGGCATGGGGAGCCATCGAACTCTTACATTATATTCTCACCACAGGAGTCCCATTTGTTCTGATTCTGCTGCTCAATACTTTAACTGTCAGACACATTTTAGTGGCTAACATAATTCGCAGGAGACTCCGGGGTCACAGCAGTGGGGAGAATCCCAAAGACCCAGAGATGGAGAGCAGAAGGAAATCCATCATTTTATTGTTTGTAATCTCGGGGAATTTCATATTGTTATGGGCCCTATTCATGTTTAATATAATATGTTTCCGAATGCGGATTTTAGGGTATAGGGATGTGTATCCACCCAGGGTTGTACAAGAAATCAGATTCATGCTCCAGCTCTTGAGTTGCTGCACAAACACTTGTATTTATGCTGTGACACAAACTAAGTTCAGAGAACAATTTAAGAATATGGTAACATATCCCTTTACCCGAATTGTACAATTCATTAAATGATGAGAAGAATTGAATAATTCCCAGAATCAGAATTCAATCCCAGCTCATAATCTGACCATTCCCTCAGCAATCAGACACAGTGGGATCAGTCTGTTCCCCGACACCCCCCTTCACCATCCCCCCCCCCCCCCCCCACCCAGGTCTGTGTTAAATACATAATACGCTGATCTCCGGACTCCCAGGTCCATGGTAGAATATAGCATGCAATTCTGGTCGCCACACCACCAGAATGACATGGAGGTTTTGGAGAGGGGACAGAAGAGGTTTACCTGGATGTTGCCTGGTCTGGAGGGTATTAGCTATGAGGAGAGGTTGGATAAACTCGGATTGTTTTCACTGGAACGACGGAGGTGGAGCGGCGACATGATAGAGGTTTACAAAGTTATGAGCGGCATGGACAGAGTGGATAGTCAGAAGCTTTTTCCCAGGGTGGAAGAGTCAGCTACTAGGGGACATAGGTTTAATAGCGAGGGGCAATGTTTAGAGGGGATGTACAAGGCATGTTTTTGGTTTGATTCTCTGACTTGTTCCCAAGTCCCTTTTCCTTTACCAGAAATGTCCACACGTTCGGGCCTCCCCTGTCATTTACCTTACACTGAATACACACTCCATATCCCTCTTCCCACATGGAAACTCTTCCCGGGAGAGTGCCACAGCCTGTTATGGATGCAGTCGCTATACTATCTCTTTTATTATTTCTTATCTAAACCGGGAGATCTCCCCCATATGTTTTGTATGAATCACTGTGGCTCATTAATCTTTCATGTCCACCAATAATCTGAGTTTTCATCCATAAATTGCAAGTGGGGCACATTCAGCTCCTTTGTCCAGAGTCCAGTTAATAATGGTGGTCCTGAATGCTATTGTTGTGTTTATTGTATTCACCATCTTTCAAGTATCAATACAAGCATGCAGGTCCACATTTTCACCTGTAGGGAGAGCAAATGTAAGATCTTACTCCTTAACATCATCAAATTACCGTGAAACCACCTCAGTTTTGTTTGTTTTTTTGACTGTGTAACACGTTCAATAGATATACTGCTGGGTTTAATTTGTTAGCTATAGAGTGGGGGACCGACCCATTTCACATCAAAAGAGTGCTTTTTAATGGAGGAATTTAGTCAGTTTACTTGGGGTCTCCAACCCCATATTCAAATGATTTGATTTTCTTCTCAAATCATCGTTGAACTTGATTTTGTGACCTTCCCAGGTTTTCTGCCACTCGGGCTGTTCACTTTTTCCACATGGTCTGTTATTGTCTGCAACCACTTCTGACTACACGGCTGTAGTTTTCAGAGTGTTCTATTCCCCAGATTTACTTGTCCCGGTATCCACATTTATCTCCCAGTCATAGCCTTATATGGACTTATCCCCTTTACCTTGTGGAACGTATTTCCATCAAACATGGAGGCATCATGTCAGTCGATTGAATGGGGTGCCCTCTACACAATTTGCTTAACATGGTTTTTGAAGTACAATTACTCTTTTCCACAATCCCTGATGATTGTGGGTAGTGTGCAATGTACAATTTATACCTTATTTGGAGCATGTTCGACACTGCAGTAAAAATTTCCCCTGTGAAGTGTGGACCCTGGTCACTATCCACTTGTATCGGTATTCCCCACCTACAGAACACCTCACTCCAAAGGATTTGTGTGACCATACGTGCTTCATTGTTCCTGGTTGGGAAGACCTCTATCCATTTTGTAAATTTGTTCACCACCACAAGAACATACTCATAGTTTCCCTGACACATTGTACAGGGACCAATCTTGAAGTGTGTCCATGAGCCATTGGGAGGAGGTTGTGACCAGGGTAGGGCGTGATTAGAGCAGGACAGAGGATTAACCTGCAAACACGTTAGCATCTATTGACATATTGTTCTGCATGTTGTTCCATTTCTGACCACCAACAGGCTCCGGTTAGCTTTCATAGTGTAGTATCAGCTGGTTAATGTCCAGTCATTGGGTGAGAATGAAAGAAGGCGAACATTTCCTCTTTAAGTTGAGGAGGATTGCAAACTACCAAAGAATCATCTTTATTTTTAATCATTAACAGGGAGGGGCTTCCTTTATGTTGGTGCTGAAACACTGTGGAGTTTACCCACCAGGTGGGCTGTGGTAGTGAACACCCCTGTTTGTGTCATTCTATGACCTGAGCGTAAGGAGTGAACAAAGTTTGGAGTTCTGTCACATCAATGGTTTTTTTATTTCAGTGGCGACTTTTACAACAGGTGTTTGGGATCTGGATTCTCTGCAGATTATTTAGCAAACCAATTGGCTGCATTGTCACCCTGACTGTTGGGTGATGAATCTTTCCACTGGGCTGTTACCTTTCCTATATGACAGAAGGTGACCCGTTCCTGGAGCAATTCCCATAGTTTACGGAGGAGACCAGAATTTAAAAAAGGTTTACCATAAAGAACAATAATCATGTTTAAGATACAGGATCAAGAGCATAATTGCATTGCCAATGTAACTACTATCTGACCAAATAGTAGTTGTTTCTGATGCTGTATAATGGACAGTGAGGATGATAGCAATCAGATCTGTTTGTTGAGATGAATGGGCAAGAACGTGGAATCCCATTGTCCAATCAGGAGTCTCCATATTAACTATAGCACGCCCGGTTTTGGGGATGGCCAATCAACATACTAGGGCGAGCCGTCCACGTACATGTTTCAGGCTTCCGGGATCGTGCAGGCTTTTACTGGGTTTAATCCCATCTCCAACACACGTAACAGACACTGGTGTGGACTTCCCTCATAAACAAGCAGAAGGGGGTGATGTCCAAGTCTCACTGCAGTAACTCAAGTGTCCATTTGCTGATCCATTGCAAAGGCACTTTAGTATCACATGGTTTTAATAGAAGATAAAGGGATGTATGCAGAGAATGTAAAATCACTTTCTGTAGTCCAGCAATTTTTTTTATTCCTTCATAAGATGTGAGTCCTAATTGTAGCTTTCCTGTCACTACTCTGTCACTTGTCAAAGAACAAAGAAGAAAGATAATTACAGCACAGGAACAGGCCCTTCGGCCCTCCAAGCCTGCGCCGATCCAGATCCTCTCTCTAAACATGTCGCCTATTTTCTAAGGTTCTGTATCTCTTTTCTTCCTGCCCATTCATGTATCTGTCTAGATACATCTTAAAAGACTCCATCGTGCCCGCGTCTACCACCTCCGCTGGCAACGCGTTCCAGGTGCCCACCACCCTCTGCGTAAAGAACTTTCCACGCATATCCCCCCTAAACATTTCCCCTTTCACTTTGAACTCGTGTCCTCTAGTAATTGAAACCCCCACTCTGGGAAAAAGCCTCTTGCTGTCCACCCTGTCTATACCTCTCATGATTTTGTACACCTCAATCAGGTCCCCCCTCAACCTCCGTCTTTCTAATGAAAATAATCCTAATCTACTCAACCTCTCTTCATAGCTAGCGCCCTCCATACCAGGCAACATCCTGGTGAACCTCCTCTGCACCCTCTCCAAAGCATCCACATCCTTTTGATAATGTGGCGACCAGAACTGTACGCAGTATTCCAAATGTGGCCGAACCAAAGTCCTATACAACTGTAACATGACCTGCCAACTCTTGTACTCAATGCCCCGTCCGATGAAGGAAAGCATGCCGTATGCCTTCTTGACCACTCTAATTACCTGCGTTGCCACCTTCAGGGAACAGTGGACCTGAACACCCAAATCTCTATGGACATCAATTTTCCCCAGGACTTTTCCATTTACTGTATAGTTCACTCTTGAATTGGATCTTCCAAAATGCATCAGCTCGCATTTGCCCTGATTGAACTCCATCTGCCATTTCTCTGCCCAACTCTCCAATCTATCTATATTCTGCTGTATTCTCTGACATCCCCTTCACTATCTGCTACTCCACCAATCTTAGTGTCGTCTGAAAACTTGCTAATCAGTCCACCTATACGTTCCTCCAAATCATTAATGTATATCACAAACAGTGGTCCCAGCACGGATCCCTGTGGAACACCACTGGTCACACGTCTCCATTTTGAGAAACTCCCCTCTACTGCTAATCTCTGTCTCCTGTTGCCCAGCCAGTTCTTTATCCATCTAGCTAGTACACCTTGGACCCCAAGCGCCTTCACTTTCTCCATCAGCCTGCCATGGGGAACCTTATCAAACGCCTTACTGAAGTCCATGTATATGACATCGACAGCCCTTCCCTCATCAATCAACTTTGTCACTTCCTCAAAGAATTCTATTAAGTTGGTAAGACATGACCTTCCCTGCACAAAACCATGTTGCCTATCACTGATGAGCCCATTTTCTTCCAAATGGGAATAGATCCTATCCCTCAGTATCTTCTCCAGCAGCTTCCCTACCACTGACGTCAGGCTCACCGGTCTATAATTACTTGGATTATCCCTGCTACCCTTCTTAAACAAGGGGACAACATTAGCAATTCTCCAGTCCTCCGGGACCTCACCCGTGTTTAAGGATGCTGCAAAGATATCTGTTAAGGCCCCAGCTATTTCCTCTCTCGCTTCCCTCAGTAACCTGGGATAGATCCCATCCGGACCTGGGGACTTGTCCACCTTAATGCCCTTTAGAATACCCAACACTTCCTCCCTCCTTATGCCGACTTGACCTAGAGTAATCAAACATCTGTTCCTAACCTCAACATCCGTCATGTCCCTCTCCTCGGTGAATACCGATGCAAAGTACTCGTTTAGAATCTCACCCATTTTCTCTGAGTCCAAGCATAACATTCCTCCTTTGTCCTTCAGTGGGCCAATCCTTTCTCTAGTTACCCTCTTTCTCCTTATATATGAATAAAAGGCTTTGGGATTTTCCTTCAACCTGTTTGCTAAAGATATTTCATGACCCCTTTTAGCCCTCTTAATTCCTCATTTCAGATTGGTCCTACATTCCCGATATTCTTTCAAAGCTTCGTCTTTCATCAGCCGCCTACACCTTATGTATGCTTCCTTTTTCCTCTTAGCTAGTCTCACAATTTCACCTGTCATCCATGGTTCCCTAATCTTGCCATTTCCATCCCTCATTTTCACAGGAACATGTCTCTCCTGAACGCTAATCAACCTCTCTTTAAAAGCCTCCCACATATCACATGTGGATTTACCTTCAAACAGCTGCTCCCAATCTACATTTCCCAGCTCCTGCCGAATTTTGGTATAGTTGGCCTTCCCCCAATTTAGCACTCTTCCTTTAGGACCACTCTCGTCTTTGTCCATGAGTATTTTAAAGCTTACGGAATTGTGATCACTATTCCCAAAGTAGTCCCCTACTGAAACTTCAACAACCTGGCCGGGCTCATTCCCCAACACCAGGTCCAGTATGGCCACTTCCCGAGTTGGACTATTTACATACTGCTCTAGAAAACCTTCCTGGATGCTCCTTACAAATTCTGCTCCATCTGGACCTCTAACACTAAGCGAATCCCAGTCAATGTTGGGAAAATTAAAATCTCCTATCACCACCACCCTGTTGCTCCTACATCTTTCCATAATCTGTTTACATATTTGTACCTCTATCTCACGCTCGCTGTTGGGAGGCCTGTAGTACAGCCCCAACATTGTTACCGCACCCTTCCTATTTCTGAGTTCTGTCCATATTGCCTCACTGCTCGAGTCCTCCATAGTGCCCTCCTTCAGCACAGCTGTGATATCCTCTTTGACCAGTAATGCAACTCCTCCACCCCTTTTACCTCCCTCTCTATCCCGCCTGAAGCATCGATATCCTGGGATATTTAGTTGCCAATCATGCCCTTCCCTCAACCAAGTCTCAGTAATAGCAATAACATCATACTCCCAGGTACTAATCCAAGCCCCAAGTTCATCTGCCTTACCTACTACACTTCTTGCATGAAAACAAATGCACCTCAGACCACCAGTCCCTTTCTCTTCATCATCTGCTCCCTGCCTGCTCTTCCCCTTAGTCACACTGACTTCATTATCTAGTTCCTTACAGGCTTTTGTTACTACCTCCTTACTGTCAACTGACCTCAATTGGTTCCCATCCCCCTGCCACATTAGTTTAAACCCTCCCCAACAGCGTTAGCAAAAGCACCTCCAAGGACATTGGTTCCAGTCCGGCCCAGGTGTACACCGTCCAATTTGTAATAGTCCCACCTCCCCCAGAACCGGTCCCAATGTCCCAAAAATCTGAACCCCTCCTTCCTGCACCATCTCTCAAGCCACGCATTCATCCTGACTATTCTTTCATTTTTACTCTGACTATCACGTGGCACTGGTAGTAATCCTGAGATTACTACCTCTGAGGTCCTACTTTTTAACTTGGCTCCTAACTCCCTAAACTCTGCTTGTAGGACCTCATCCCGTTTTTTACCTATATCATTAGTGCCTATGTGCACAATGACAACTGGCTGTTCACCCTCCCCCTTTAGAATGTTCTGCAGCCGATCTGAGACATCCCTGACCCGTGCACCTGGGAGGCAACATACCATTCGGGAGCCTCGTTTTCGACCACAGAACCGCCTATCTACTCCCCTTACAATCGAATCCCCTACGACTATAGCCCTTCCACTCTTTTTCCCGCCCTTCTGAACAGCAGAGCCAGCCACGGTGCCATGGACCTGGCTACTGCTGCCTTCCCCTGGTGAGCCATCTCCCCCAACAGTATCCAAAACGGTATACTTGTTTTGGAGGGAGATGACCGCAGGGGACTCCTGCGCTGCCTTCCTGCTCTTTCTCTGCCTTTTGGTCACCCATTCCCTTTCTCCCTCAGCAATCCTAATCTGCGGTGTGACCAATTCACTAAACGTGCTGTCCACGACCTCCTCAGCATCGCGCATGCTCCAAAGTGAGTCCATCCGCAGCTCGAGAGCAGTCATGCGGTCTAACAAGAGCTGCAGTTGGACACACTTCCTGCACGTGAAGGAGTCAGGGACATCAGCCATGTCCCTGAGCTCCCACATTGAGCAAGAGGAGCATGACACGGGTCTGAGATCTCCTGCCATTTTTAATTTTTAGCTTAACTTAGTTAAATGAAAAAGGAACGAAAAGTTTTTCCCAATCACAATAAAACCAGAGAAATCGAAAAAGCCTTACCTTATAAACACCCCACCGACTCCTTTTTTTTGTTGGTTAGAGGAAGAGGGCGGGTGGGAGACACGACAAGTGTGGTGTCTCGGGTTCAGAAACAGCCCAAATATATAGTGTTTTACTTACCCAGCAGCCCCCTGGCCTCCGTCGAAAAACAAAATGAAATTAAATTTACTTTCAAACTGACCTTCCCAGCTGCTCACTCGCTCACTCACTGCTCCCGAAAAAGCTGCTGCAATGAAAGGAAAGTTATTTTAAACCGCCCAAATATATAGTGTTTTACTTACCCAGCAGCCCCCTGGCCTCTGCCGAAAAACAAAAGGAAATTAAATTTACTTTCAAACTGACCTTCCCAGCTGCTCACTCGCTCACTCTCTGATCCCGAAAAAGCTGCTGCAATGAAAGGATAGTTATTTTAAACCGCCCAAATATATAGTGCTTTACTTACCCAGCAGCCCCCTGGCCTCCGCCGAAAAACAAAAGGAAATTAAATTTACTTTCAAACTGACCTTCCCAGCTGCTCACTCGCTCACTCTCTGCTCCCGAAAAAGCTGCTGCAATGAAAGGAAAGTTATTTTAAACCGCCCAAATATATAGTGTTTTACTTACCCAGCAGCCCCCTGGCCTCCGCCGAAAAACAAAAGGAAATTAAATTTACTTTCAAACTGACCTTCCCAGCTGCTCACTCGCTCCTCCCGAAAAAGCTGCTGCAATGAAAGGAAAGTTATTTCAAAACGCCCAAAATATACAGTGTTTTACTTACCCAGCAGCCCCCTGGCCTCCGTCGGAAAACAAAATGAAATTAAATTTAATTTCAAACTGACCTTCCCAGCTGCTCACTCGCTCACTCTCTGCTCCCGAAAAAGCTGCTGCAATGAAAGGAAAGTTATTTTAAACCGCCCAAATATATAGTGTTTTACTTACCCAGCAGCCCCCTGGCCTCCGTCGAAAAACAAAATGAAATTAAATTTACTTTCAAACTGACCTTCCCAGCTGCTCACTCTCTGCTCCCGAAAAAGCTGCTGCAATGAAAGGAAAGTTATTTTAAACCGCCCAAATATATAGTGTTTGACTGACCCAGCAGCCCAGTGGCCTCCGCCGAAAAACAAAAGGAAATTAAAATTACTTTCAAACTGACCTTCCCAGCTGCTCACTCGCTCACTCTCTGCTCCCGAACAAGCTGCTGCAATGAAAGGAAAGTCATTTTAAACCGCCCAAATATACAGTGTTTTACTTACCCAGCAGCCCCCTGGCCTCCGTCGGAAAACAAAATGAAATTAAATTTACTTTCAAACTGACCTTCCCAGCTGCACACTCTCTGCTCCCGAAAAAGCTGCTGCAATGAAAGGAAAGTTATTTTAAACCGCCCAAATATATAGTGTTTTACTTACCCAGCAGCCACCTGGCCTCCGCCGAAAAACAAAAGGAAATTAAATTTACTTTCAAACTGACCTTCCCAGCTGCTCACTCGCTCACTCTCTGCTCCCGACAAAGCTGCTGCAATGAAAGGAAAGTTATTTTAAACCTCCCAAATATACAGTGTTTTACTTACCCAGCAGCCCCCTGGCCTCCGTCGGAAAACAAAATGAAATTAAATTTACTTTCAAACTGACCTTCCCAGCTGCTCACTCGCTCACTCTCTGCTCCCGAAAAAGCTGCTGCAATGAAAGGAAAGTTATTTTAAAACGCCCAAATATATAGTGTTTTACTTACCCAGCAGCCCCCTGGCCTCCGTCAAAAAACAAAATGAAATTAAATTTACTTTCAAACTGACCTTCCCAGCTGCTCACTCTCTGCTCCCGAAAAAGCTGCTGCAATGAAAGGAAAGTTATTTTAAACCGCCCAAATATATAGTGTTTTACTTACCCAGCAGCCCCCTGGCCTCCGCCGAAAAACAAAAGGAAATTAAATTTACTTTCAAACTGACCTTCCCAGCTGCTCACTCGCTCACTCTCTGCTCCCGAAAAAGCTGCTGCAAAGAAAGGAAAGTTATTTTAAACCGCCCAAATATACAGTGTTTTACTTACCCAGCAGCCCGCTGGCCTCCGTCGGAAAACAAAATGAAATTAAATTTACTTTCAAACTGACCTTCCCAGCTGCTCACTCGCTCACTCTCTGCTCCAGAAAAAGCTGCTGCAATGAAAGGAAAGTTATTTTAAACCGCCCAAATATATAGTGTTTTACTTACCCAGCAGCCCCCTGGCCTCCGCCGTAAAACAAAAGGAAATTAAGTTTACTTTCAAACTGACCTTCCCAGCTGCTCACTCGCTCACTCTCTGCTCCCGAAAAAGCTGCTGCAATGAAAGGAAAGTTATTTTAAACCGCCCAAATATACAGTGTTTTACTTACCCAGCAGCCCCCTGGCCTCCGTCGGAAAACAAAGTGAAATTAAATTTACTTTCAAACTGACCTTCCCAGCTGCTCACTCTCTGCTCCCGAAAAAGCTGCTGCAATGAAAGGAAAGTTATTTTAAACCGCCCAAATATATAGTGTTTTACTTACCCAGCAGCCCCCTGGCCTCCGTCGAAAAACAAAATGAAATTAAATTTACTTTCAAACTGACCTTCCCAGCTGCTCACTCGCTCACTCTCTGCTCCCGAAAAAGCTGCTGCAATGAAAGGAAAGTTATTTTAAACCGCCCAAATATATAGTGTTTTACTTACCCAGCAGCCCCCTGGCCTCCGCCGAAAAACAAAAGGAAATTAAATTTACTTTCAAACTGACCTTCCCAGCTGCTCACTCGCTCACTCTCTGCTCCCGAAAAAGCTGCTGCAATGAAAGGAAAGTTATTTTAAACCGCCCAAATATATAGTGTTTTACTTACCCAGCAGCCCCCTGGCCTCCGTCGAAAAACAAAATGAAATTAAATTTACTTTCAAACTGACCTTCCCAGCTGCTCACACTCTGCTCCCGAAAAAGCTGCTGCAATGAAAGGAAAGTTATTTTAAACCGCCCAAATATATAGTGTTTTACTTACCCAGCAGCCCCCTGGCCTCCGCCGAAAAACAAAAGGAAATTAAATTTACTTTCAAACTGACCTTCCCAGCTGCTCACTCTCTGCTCCCGAAAAAGCTGCTGCAATGAAAGGAAAGTTATTTTAAACCGCCCAAATATATAGTGTTTTACTTACCCAGCAGCCCCATGGCCTCCGCCGAAAAACAAAAGGAAATTAAATTTACTTTCAAACTGACCTTCCCAGCTGCTCACTCGCACACTCTCTGCTCCCGAAAAAGCTGCTGCAATGAAAGGAAAGATATTGTAAACCGCCCAAATATACAGTGTTTTACTTACCCAGCAGCCCACTGGCCTCCGTCGGAAAACAAAATGAAATTAAATTTACTTTCAAACTGACCTTCCCAGCTGCTCACTCGCTCACTCTCTGCTCCCGAAAAAGCTGCTGCAATGAAAGGAAAGTTATTTTAAACCGCCCAAATATATAGTGTTTTACTTACCCAGCAGCCCCCTGGCCTCCGCCGAAAAACAAAAGGAAATTAAATTTACTTTCAAACTGACCTTCCCAGCTGCTCACTCGCTCACTCTCTGCTCCCGAAAAAGCTGCTGCAATGAAAGGAAAGTTATTTTAAACCGCCCAAATATATAGTGTTTTACTTACCCAGCAGCCCCCTGGCCTCCGCCGAAAAACAAAAGGAAATTAAATTTACTTTCAAACTGACCTTCCCAGCTGCTCACTCGCTCACTCTCTGCTCCCGAAAAAGCTGCTGCAATGAAAGGATAGTTATTTTAAACCGCCCAAATATATAGTGCTTTACTTACCCAGCAGCCCCCTGGCCTCCGCCGAAAAACAAAAGGAAATTAAATTTACTTTCAAACTGACCTTCCCAGCTGCTCACTCGCTCACTCTCTGCTCCCGAAAAAGCTGCTGCAATGAAAGGAAAGTTATTTTAAACCGCCCAAATATATAGTGTTTTACTTACCCAGCAGCCCCCTGGCCTCCGCCGAAAAACAAAAGGAAATTAAATTTACTTTCAAACTGACCTTCCCAGCTGCTCACTCGCTCACTCTCTGCTCCCGAAAAAGCTGCTGCAATGAAAGGAAAGTTATTTTAAACCGCCCAAATATATAGTGTTTTACTTACCCAGCAGCCCCCTGGCCTCCGCCGAAAAACAAAAGGAAATTAAATTTACTTTCAAACTGACCTTCCCAGCTGCTCACTCGCTGCTCCCGAAAAAGCTGCTGCAATGAAAGGAAAGTTATTTTAAACCGCCCAAATATATAGTGTTTTACTTACCCAGCAGCCCCATGGCCTCCGCCGAAAAACAAAAGGAAATTAAATTTACTTTCAAACTAACCTTCCCAGCTGCTCACTCGCTCACTCTCTGCTCCCGAAAAAGCTGCTGCAATGAAAGGAAAGTTATTTTAAACCGCCCAAATATATAGTGTTTTACTTACCCATCAGCCCCCTGGCCTCCGCCGAAAAACAAAAGGAAATTAAATTTACTTTCAAACTGACCTTCCCAGCTGCTCACTCGCTCACTCTCTGCTCCCAAAAAAGCTGCTGCAATGAAAGGAAAGTTATTTTAAACCGCCCAAATATATAGTGTTTTACTTACCCATCAGCCCCCTGGCCTCCGCCGAAAAACAAAAGGAAATTAAATTTACTTTCAAACTGACCTTCCCAGCTGCTCACTCGCTCACTCTCTGCTCCCGAAAAAGCTGCTGCAATGAAAGGAAAGTTATTTTAAACCGCCCAAATATATAGTGTTTTACTTACCCAGCAGCCCCCTGGCCTCCGCCGAAAAACAAAAGGAAATTAAATTCACTTTCAAACTGACCTTCCCAGCTGCTCACTCGCTCACTCTCTGCTCCCGAAAAAGCTGCTGCAATGAAAGGAAAGTTATTTTAAACTGCCGAAATATATAGTGTTTTACTTACCCAGCAGCCCCCTGGCCTCCGCCGAAAAACAAAAGGAAATTAAATTTACTTTCAAACTGACCTTCCCAGCTGCTCACTCGCTCACTCTCTGCTCCCGAAAACGTTGCTGCAATGAATGGAAAGTTATTTTAAACCGCCCAAATATATAGTGTTTTACTTACCCAGCAGCCCCCTGGCCTCCGCCGAAAAACAAAAGGAAATTAAATTTACTTTCAAACTGACCTTCCCAGCTGCTCACTCTCTGCTCCCGAAAAAGCTGCTGCAATGAAAGGAAAGTTATTTTAAACCGCCCAAATATATAGTGTTTTACTTACCCAGCAGCCCCCTGGCCTCCGCCGAAAAACAAAAGGAAATTAAATTTACTTTCAAACTGACCTTCCCAGCTGCTCACTCGCTCACTCTCTGCTCCCGAAAAAGCTGCTGCAATGAAAGGAAAGTTATTTTAAACCGCCCAAGTATATAGTGTTTTACTTACCCAGCAGCCCCCTGGCCTCCGCCGAAAAACAAAAGGAAATTAAATTTACTTTCAAACTGACCTTCCCAGCTGCTCACTCGCTCACTCTCTGCTTCCCGAAAAAGCTGCTGCAAATGACCTCTAACTCCTCGTTCTCTAACCTTATTCCTTTATATATTATGGAGCACCTTGTCAAAGACCTTTTTGAAAATCCATCGAAAATACATCTACTGTATCACCATTGTCGACTCTCTCTGGTATCTCCTCAAAAATCAATAAGGTTGGTCAAGCAATGATTTTCCTTTAGAAATCTATGCTGATTATTCATTGTCATATTTCTCATTTTCAGGTGAACTTCTATTATCTCCATTTGTAGGAATTCCATGAATGTTCCTGCCATTGATGTTAAGATAACTGGTCTAATGTTTCCTGGGAATGTTCTTTCACCCTTCTTACATATTGATGTAGTAAGAAAACTATGGAAACTAAATAAATGTGTCTATTGTCTGAATGATACCTCCAGGGTGTGGTATTTTTCAGTAAGATCAGTGTTGTTGAAAATAGGATATGGCCAACTAAAGGAAGATCCCACAATGTTTAAATCTGTTTTTCTCTGCACAAATGCTGCCTGACTTGTTGAGTATTTGAAGCATTTTCTGTTTTATTTGTTTCATCAAGGGAAACTTTCAGGCATTTTCATGACACATGCTGCCGATTCCTTATGGGATGGTACTGGAGAATTTGTGTAACGTGTCTTCAAATGATTAGGTTAGGTGTTAAAATTAGGAGTCAAAGATTGAGGGGCATTTAAATATATTTGTTTCGATTTTAAGATAAGTAGGTTTGGAATAACATTAAATCAACAATCCTATTTAGTGACTGTTGTTCCCATTCTGATTAATTATATCAGGTCATACAGAAAGATGAGACAGAGTGATTCTGAATGATATGTGAATAATCATTCCATGTGGGATAACACACACACTACAAAAAGTCTGACTGAGAAAAATTTACAGATTGACCTTATTAGCTTCAAACAAATGCGGGAGAGAAAGGAAATCTCTAAAATTAAATAGAGGGATGCAAGTCATCAACTGTCTGATTGTTTTACAGAAAACTGCATGTTTGAAAACAATTACACTGAGTCCTGGAGGAGGTGTGTCTTCCAAGGTAATGCTTTGACCAGATTATGCAGGTCTTTGATTAACATTTTTTATATTTTGCTTGTATATATAAATTTTATTGTTTATATAAAATGATAGAATGAATCTGCTGATTGTATATTTATTGGCCAGTTGAAATGGTTGTGCACTCGCACTTGACCAGATGCTGACTTTGATGTGTTGGAGTTACATTCTACAATAAAACACCCAAAAGTAGAGCATGTTTTAATAGCAAAAACATTCAGAAAATTCAATCTGGCTAAATGCACTAAGGTTCCCATTCTTCGGTGACCCAAAGAATATGAAGCTAGTCATTTTTAGGGATGCTTTATATGCTAATCTTCCTGATAGTTTTGTTATATTTATTAATGGGTGAGAATGGCAAATGTCCTTTGTCTTGGGAAACTAAAGAAATGAAAAAGTTTGCTAAAATTACTCTGGCTTCTGAAGCACTGGTTCTTGTGGAAGCAGTAGATCCAGGATTCTATCTGCCATATCCTTCAAGTGAGATTCTGTACAATGACCGTACTGAAGATAGTATACCTATTGAATATTCAGTAGATACTAGTTCATTGTGGGATAATGTACACTGTGCAACAAAGTGTGAGTGAGAAAAGGTTACGGATTGCTCTTGCTGACTTGAAACAAGTGCTGCTGAGAAAGGAAATCTCTAATAATAAATGTGTGGATTCAAGCCCTCAAATTTCAGATTGTTTTACAAAAGGAAATGCATGTACGACAAAACTCTCATTTTTATTTAAACAGGCAGAAGGGAATCTGCTCATTCTCTGTTAATTGTAATAAATTCTATGCAGCTGGTGGGCAATAACTGTGGATTCACTTGTGCCCCTATCAATAGACACCAGCAAAAACTATGGTTATTGGGAGAGGAGCTACAAGTTTGTAATGTGTATCTCTGTTGGTAATTGCTTATGAAAATGTGTGAGGATTGGCTCCAGTTCCATCCTTCACCAGCAGGCTTGCTCGATGATAACATTTCTAAGTTAAGATACTTGCCTTCGAGGGGTGCAACAGAGTTTCATTCGATTGATTCCTGGGATGAGACAATTGTCCTATATGGAGATTTTGAATTGAATTTGTCGCTGTTTTCTGGAGTTGAGAGGAATGAGAGGTGATTCAATTGAAACATATAAGATTCTGATGAGACTTTGTTGGGGAGAGTTTGAAAGCCTCTTTCCCTTGGCTGGATTATGTAGAACTATGGAACATAATCTCAGGATAAGGGAATGGCCATTGTGGACTGAGATGAGGAGAAATTCTTTCTCTCAGAGGTTTAGGAAGTTTTGGAATTCTCTAACCCAGAGGCCTATGGATGCTCTGTTGTTGATTATATTCAAGGCTGAGATCCCGAGACTGTTTTTGGACTCTAAGAGAATCAGAGGATATGGGGATCAGCTGGAAAATGAAGCTGAGGTTGAAGAACAGCCATGATCTTATTAAATGATGGAGCAGTCCGAGGACAGTATGACCTACTCCTACCCCGATTTTTGAAGTTATTATGTATTGTTACAGTCCAATAAGATAGAACAATCTGAAATTGTTAATATAAGATGGGGTAAATAGAAACCGATGCATTCCAGACATTGATGGGGCAAGAATGAGAGTTCAGAGCTGCAGAGACTTCATTACACAAATAGTCATTGTGTTGTAGAATTCACTTCCAGGGTTACTGTTTGAGGCTGAAATTAATTCAATGCTGAAAATTAGCTCTGGTAGGGAGATGATGGAAAAGTGGTTGATGGATGTGGAACCAATCTGAGTAAATGTGATTAGAAATGTCTTATTCACAGACATCCAGGTCAGAAATGCTCAGAGAAGTGAGTGAAGAGGACATTGATTTTTGAGAAGATCTAGTAGATCCAATGCATTGCAACAGTGAGGAATTTGAGACTTTTAATCACAAAGAATTTTACCATCAAAAAGTTCAGTGTAACATATAAGTGTGGTGTGAGGATTTCAGCTTTTTAATAAGTAAAAAAAATACCTTTCTCTGTAATTTGGGGCATCAGCTACTCACAAAATACTGTTTAGATAATTGGGGATTTCTTTCAGTTTAGTTGTTACAATTAATGTCTGAAAACATGAAATTGGTCTGAGAGTTAAAATCTTGTGTTTTTCCCGTTAACACTCTCACTGAGGTTATAACAGAGCTGCAATGCAGTCGTTCAGAAACTCAAAGCATATTATAATTGAACAATAAAAGAAAAAAAGACTTGCATTTATATAGCGTCCTTCACTAGCTCAGCATGTCCCAAAAGGCAGAATATCCCATAGGCAGCATTCCCTCAGGACTGTACTCCAGTGCCAGCTGGGAGTTTTGTTACTTGACCCCACAATCTCTGACTCAGTGGAGAGAGTACAATTTACTGAATCACAGCTAACACACATAATGGCACATTAGACATATAATTATCTCAGACTTTAACAAAAACACCTGTAACTGTAACAATTACTTCTCTGTAAGAAAGGAACTGATATTCCATTGTGACATTTCCATTGACTTCCAGCTTTCCTTACTGGCCAAGAAGCAGCAAACACATGGAGAGCAGAGAGGAAAATCCAAAAGCAACAGATTTCACTGTTTTAACAGGAAAGAGTCCCATGAAGATCAATGTAATGAGAATCAGTTCCGTTCACTTCAGCATGATTCAATTAATTGCTGGGCAATTGTCCACTTGTTGATGACAGTGTGTCCTGTGCTGGGGAGATCTACAAATGTTCTATAACTTCACCATTGTGTAACTGCTGGAGGAAGGATTGGAATGCGGCTCTCTAACTGTGCAATGATATTGGTCAGAAACCCAATCAATCAGTTTAAAATCTGCTAACAGTCAGTGATACTCTGTCAGCAGATGAAGGGTGAGAAAGTTATAAACTTTCAAAGGCACACTGTTCCAATGGGTGATCCAGAACGGAAAATACTATCCCACTTTAAAAGACTTTGACTAACAGTTACATAGTCAGGTGAAGTGACCAACTCAAAGTAATGTTCCCATTAAATTTGACCAGTAGGAAAATTGGGAGCGATAACTATGGAGAGCTGAACTTTGTCAACATTCCACATGTTCAGTGCATGTGAGTACAATTGCTCCACCTGAAGCATCTTATGCCTGCGTCAACATCCTGTTTGTAATACATACTTCCAATTTTAATTTCCTTTATTAATTTACATAATAAAAGCTGCTTCGATATCTTTGTCATACTGTTATTACATGCTGGCACTGCAGCTCCTCAACTTTGCTCCTCAGCCTGTATTGCAAAGAACTACAGTCCCCTTTGCCAACCTCACATGTTTCACAAATTACCAAACAATTTCGTTATAAGTCTGTATCTTCTTCTTTGGCCTCCTTATCTCGAGAGACAATGGATAAGCACCTGGAGGTGGTCAGTGGTTTGTGAAACAGCGCCTGGAGTGGCTATAAAGGCCAACTCCAGAGTGACAGGCTCTTCCACAGGTGCTGCGAAGAAATTTGTTTGTCGGGGCTGTTACACAGTTGGCTCTCCCCTTGCGCCTCTGTCTTTTTTCCTGCCAACTACTAAGTCTCTTCGACTCGCCACACTTTCGCCCCATCTTTATGGCTGCCCGCCATATAAGACTGTATAATCTTATATCTAGCCACATTTCCTGTCTACAACTCCGAAGAAAGAAACAAAAATCTTGCCTTGAAACTCATGGATTGAAAACAATTGACTTGGTTTGGAAATGAGCTGAATGACAGGAAACAAAGAGTAGGGGTAATGGGCAGGTACTGTCATTGGCAGGATGGGATTAGTGGTGTCCTGAAAGGATCTGTGGTGGGACCTCAACTATTCACCATATTTATTATACAATGTGATGATGGGATAGAAAGACACAGAGATACAATGTTACCAATGACACAAAGAGATGGCAATCTAGGCAGTGTTGATGGAGGCTTAACATTAAAAAGAGATATTCATTGATTAAGCAAATACACAAAACTGTAGCAAATGGATTTCAATGTGGTCAAATGTGAGATCATCCACTTTGGAGCTAAAAATGATAGAACAGGGTACTTTCTGAATGGTGAAAAGCTAGAAACAGTGGAGATCCAAAGAGACTTGTGGGCCCAGGTACAAAGATCATTAAAATGTCCTGAAAAGGTACCAAAATTAATCAAAAAGCTGAATGAAATGCTGGCCTTTATAATTGGAGAACTAGAATACAAGAGGGTAGAAGTCATTCTTCAGCAATATAAAGCACTGGTTAGACTGGTGGTGGGGGAGGGGCGAAGATCATAGCAGCAGTGGCCCGCCATGGAGCCGGACCCTGGGAGTACCAGACACGATCTCCACACGGCAGCAAGGTTCCATGGTGACTCCGCACTGCTGGGTGATGGGAACTGATTTTGAATATGCAAATTAAGAAAATGAATACATTTAAATAAATTGGTCAATGATCTTTCCTGCTGCCCGAGATCTGCCAGCGAGTTGGGGACGGGGCGTTACTTAGCATTTTCAGTGTAGTGGGTCAGGGTGGGTACGGGGTCAAATGTACATTAATTATGTGGGCAAAGGGGGCAAAGGGGGGAAATCTGCACTTTGAACAGTTTTTGGGGTCATGGGGGAAGGTCAAGTCTTGCATGTAAGTCTTTTTTGAGCATGAGAGGGCAACTATTATCTGTAAGTGTTATGGGGGAGGGACACTATTCATTATTAGGGGGTACTGTGGGGGGGGAGGGGATAGTTTTAGGTATTTAAATTTATTGTCAGATCTGACGGACTTTTAAGGATGGCGCCCGCGCCTGCGCACTGACAGCTGACACCACTGGGGGCGTCACAGAGCCGGCCCGAGATCAGGTGATTGGGAGGGGGCCTGAGCGTCATATTGGACAAGTTGAGTCATGAAGAAAGATGTGAGTGTATTGTCTGGTGAACAATTGCACTGGGAGGGATTGTAGACTCACTCAGAGTTTACAGTGACAAAGTGATAAAGAAAGTTGTGAGTGTATTGTCTGATTAACAATTGCACTGGGAGGGATTGTCGGCTCACTCAGAGTTTACAGTAATAAAGTGATAAAGAAAGATGTGAGTGGATTGTCTGGTTAACAATTGCACTGGGAGGGATTGTGGGCTCAATCAGAGTTTACAGTAATAAAGTGATAAAGAAAGATGTGAGTGTATTGTCTGGTTAACAATTGCACTGGGAGGGATTGTAGACTCACTCAGAGTTTACAGTCATAAAGTGATAAAGAAAGATGTGAATGTATTGTCTGGTTAACAATTGCACTGGGAGGGATTGTCGGCTCACTCAGAGTTTACTGCAATAAAGTGATAAAGAAAGATATGAGTGTATTGTCTGGTTAACAATTGCACTGGGAGGGATTGTAGACTCACTCAGAATTTACAGTAATAAAGTGATAAAGGAAGATGTGAGTTTATGTCTGTTAACAATTGCACTGGGTGGGATTGTAGACTCACTCAGAGTTTACAGTAATAAAGTGATAAAGAAAGATGTGAGTGGATTGTCTGGTTAACAATTGCACTGGGAGGGATTGTGGGCTTAATCAGAGTTTACAGTAATAAAGTGATAAAGAAAGATGTGAGTGTATTGTCTGGTTAACAATTGC